>NC_048304.1:9088209-9269965 GCF_013100865.1 Trachemys scripta elegans | reverse complement strand
CCCTCACACCCCTGCACCCCGACCCCTGGCCCAGCCCAGAGCCCCCTCCCACACTCTGAACCCCTCATCCCCAGCCCAGATCCCTCACACCCCTGCACCCCAACCCCTGGCCCAGCCCAGAGCCCCCTCCCACACCCTGAACCCCTCATCCCCAGCCCAGATCCCTCACACCCCTGCACCCCGACCCCTGGCCCAGCCCAGAGCCCCCTCCCACACTCTGAACCCCTCATCCCCAGCCCAGAGCACTCACCCCTCCCGCACCCCAACCCCCTACCTCAACCCCCCAGCCTGGAGCCACCTCCTGCACCCCAAACCCCTCATCCCTAGCCCCACCCCAGAGTCTGCACCCCCAGCAGGAGCCCTCACCCCCTCCTGCACCCCAACTCCCTGCCCCAGCTTGGAGCCCCCTCCTGCACCCTGAACCTCTAATTTCTGGCCCCACCCCAGAGCTCACACCCCCAGTAAGAGCCCTCCCCAGACCAGTGAAAGTGAGTGAGGGTGGGGGAGCGTGAGCCACTGAGAGAGGGGGAATGTAGTGAGTGGGAGACGGGTCTTTGGGGAAGGGGCAGGGAAGAGGCGGTGCCTCTGGGCAGGGCCGCTAGGTGGGCTAGAGCTCCTAATCACCACGCATTGTCCCTGCCTCCCCACTTTCCCACCAGCTCGCTAGACAGCTTTGCTAGGTCCCTCTGAAGAAATGCCTCACACTCTTCCCTAGTCTTGACTAACATCAATAAGTGTGTCATCTGTAAGTTTTGTCTCAGCACTTCTCACTCCCTGCCCTTCCAAGTTCATTTAAAAAATGTATATGGAACATCAGTCCTTTTAATACAGAACCTTGGGTAACTCGTTGTTAAAATTTTGCCATGTTGGACATTGATCTCTCTTTCATAGCCACATGTAATAGGTTTTCCTGAAAGTCTAAATAAATTAGAGCACTCATCTCCACTAACTTATAGACAAATTAGTGAATCTGAGAGGAGCAATTTGCCTTTACAGATGCCATACTAATTAGTCTTTGTTGTATCATTATCCACCTACGTGTTTACTCATTCAATTTTTAATTATCACATCAGCCAATTTTCCTGGTGCTGAAGCAAGGCCAACTACTCTACAATTCCCAGAATCCCCCCTATTGCCTATTTTAAAGATCAGTACAATATTTGAAACCCTACAATTTTCTGGTGTAGTAGTAGACTTTAATGAGAGATTGCGTATTTCAATCAGTAAGTTAGCTGCTTCATTTGTAAATTCTTTTTGACATAGAAGGTACCGAGTGTATTGATCTCACACCATGTTTTGTGATCCCTGACAGAGGCAAAAGTGTGTCAGATATTGGGATTTCCTGGACCATTGAAGCTCCTATCTCTTTCTGCTACAAAGTGGTGGAAACATGCAGTCTTCTGGATCCTGCCAACAGTACACTCCTTTTTGGGCACATCATAGATCCTCAGCAATTAGAGATGGCCATTAACAGAGAAAGAGAACAGAGGCGTTTTATTGTAATGGATCAGATTGTCGATGAATATTATGGCTCAAAAGTGAGAAAGTACTTTGAAGCCAATAACGTTCATTATAAAATCCTCTCCCTGCCCACCACTGAAGAAACCAAATCCATGGATCTGGTCCTCAGCATCTTGGAAGAAGTTCACAACTTCGGCATCGACAGGCGTAAAGAACCCATTATAGCAATTGGAGGAGGGGTTTGCCTTGATATCGTAGGCCTTGCAGCGTCACTTTATAGAAGACGCACCCCTTATATTCGTGTCCCAACAACCCTCTTGGCTTACGTTGATGCCAGTGTGGGAGCAAAGAACGGTGTAAATTTCCTTCAGTGCAAGAACAAGCTTGGAGGCTACACTCCTCCTGTAGCTACTTTTCTGGACAGATCCTTCATCCAAACTATTCCCCGACGACACATCTCCAACGGTCTTGGTGAAATTTTGAAGGTACCATTTTTTGGAATACAGATGTACTTTTGCTATATTAATTATTAATAAAAAGTTGAATGTGTGTGAGCACCTAGGGCTTTGTGTAAGATGTTTTATACATCCAAAGGGTGGGCTTTTCAAGGCCACCTAGAGAAGTTGGTCAACCAAATCTCATTATTTATTAATCATGCCCACCCACATAGTTTATAGTTGTTTGGCGTCTAAGAATCTAAAAGTGTGCCTAGCCCAGCCTCTAGGGACCCCTGGTAATTTTTTAAGATACACACAACATATAACAAAGCCAGATGTCAACCGTAGAGCAAACAGATAGAAGAAAACTCTTTCATAATGGACCTGATCCAAAATTTATTCAAATCTATGGGAGTCTATTTACTTCTATGTACTTTGGATCACCATGCAATAAGAGTAAAGATAAACTTTAGTTTTTTCAGAGTGGGGGAAGAACAGGGAAGTTCAGTAGTTAAATTTTTAGCCAAAGACATGTTCTACAAGGCCATTTGTTGAGTTTGGTTGACCAATGGTATTATCAATCTTCCTGGGCCAAATTCTGCTCTCATTGTAAATCTATAGTTATTCCCTTAAATTTACATACGCAAACAGCTTTGAGATCTAGCGATGTCATGTAGTGCAAAGTAGGATTACTGTGTCAATTTAAGAAGTATTTAAATGTATTAAAAATCCATCCATCCTGAATGCATGCATGCGATATTAGTAAAACCTATGCATTTTGAATGGCTGCCCACAAAACTAAAAACCCTTCCAAAACCCCAAGCCCACAATATCACCCCACAAACGCATTCACAAAAATCCTGGGTGGGGTGGGGAGCCTGGATTATCCTGGTGAGGTCCAGGAGCAACCAGTAATCCAACTTTATTGACATACATGCTCTAGGATAATATAGTACTAGTTGTATGTATTTCAATATGTACTTTTCCTACAGTGTATTATTGGCTTATATAAAAATTCATCTTTTTAAAGTACTTCTTTCCATTCTTTATTCAAGATGGCGCTCATGAAACACAAAGGGCTCTTTGATCTGCTCAAGAGCCATGGAAAATACATGCTGGACACAAAGTTCCAGTCTCACAACGGTTTGGTCAATCGTGGTGATGCTGCACTAAAGACAACCAGACTTGCCATAGAAACAATGCTGGAAGAGCTGGCACCGAACCTCTGGGAGGATGACCTGGACAGATTGGTTGATTTTGGTCACCTTATAAGCCCAGAGCTTGAAATGGTAAGTCACGAATTTTGTTTTGCAATGTCCTGTTCAAATAAAGCAACAAGTTTTTAATCATAGTAAAAATGTTCTTGGAAGGTTTTGTTTCGTATTATACTTGTGAGGCAGCATTGCCCAGTTGATAGTGCCCTGGCCTGGGAGTCAGGAGACTTGAGGTCTAGTCCAAACTCTATCTGATGTGTAACAGTGGGCAAGTCATGTCCCGTCTGTGTGCACCTCCGTTTCCCCTCCCAACTTTGTCTATGTTCTCTATTTTGATTGTTAGGAATTTTGAGCCACTGATTGTCCCATTTGTACAGAGGCACCAAGGAGTGCGCATATCTAGGCATTAGTGTAATATAAATAGCAGCAATAATCTCAGCTATAACAATCCAAATATTGCAGGGTTTTAAGATTCCAGACCCTACTGCTGCGATAAACTAGTGTTCAGAAGTGGGGCATGGGGACAAACAGACTCAGTCCCTGTGAAAAGGTTAAGTGAGATTTTTGCTGCTCAGTAATCTTCCCTCCCTCTCATTCAAAGTTCAGCCCTTGCCTTCAAGAGGAGCAAAAATCAAGCTCTCTGTGGGAGATTTTATGTACCGTTAATCATGGTGGAAAATATTTTCCCCACTCCCCAGAAATAAAAAGGATGCTGAGATTCAGCAAATCTCTAGTTCTACTCCTGAGAGCCACATACTAATTTTCATCTACGAACTCAGATGAACTAAGAAAACCCCGGACTAGTTACTGTAAGGGGGGGAAAAAGCTAATTTTACTTTCATTTCAGAAAGTTTTGCCATCACTGATGCATGGAGAAGCAGTAAACATAGACATGGCATTCATGACTTACGTGGCCTATGAAAGGGGGCTTTTAACTCCGGAGGAAAAAGCCGACATCATTCAGTGCATGAAGGGTTTGGAGCTCCCGGTGTGGCATGAAGACTGCAACATGTATCTAATAAAGAAGGCCTTGGTGGAAAGGTTGAAACACTGTGGAGGCCAGATGAGAATGCCTCTCCCAACTGGACTTGGAATGGCAGGTACTGCAACATAGCTTCTAAAGGACAGACATTAACCAAGGGAAAGGGGGAATTTTCACACCCATTCATATATACCAGAGCAACTCCCAGACACACTCACTAATGGCCAGATTTTTAAAGATGTTTGGAGGTAGATGGCTGCTTAGTGCGATTTTCAAAAATGCCTAGGCACCTAACACTCATTGTACTGAGGCACTTTTGGAAATTCCACTAGGCAGTCACCTATATCTTTAGGTGCTGTATCACCATTTAAAATCTGGCCCTGAGAGCAGGATCAAATACCTGTTGAATTCAGTGGGAGTTTTTCCATTGACTTCAAGAATCTTTGGACCAGGTTATTACAGTAAAGTCTTTTGGGGGATATTCATTACTTTTCTCTTGGAACTTTTTTGTTTTTACTTGTCCTGGCAACATTCAAAGAAAAAAAAAATCCTTCTTACACCACCGCTAAGGAACACAATATAACATGCCAACTGCCTGCCCTACCGTTTGCAGTTATATATATATAGGGCTTTAATTGACCTTTTCATCTTATTATACCTGGACAGAGAGGGAATTCAGTTCCTGCATCTCACCACCAGAACTTAATTAAAGACTGAGCTCCGATAAATTGCCTTAAGGCTGGCCAATTTACTTTGCAAACATATTATAAGCCATACTGGGTATTATGTCAGGACAATCCAAATACAGCGCTATATTTGTTTAAACAACAACAAAAGTAGTAACAGTAAAAATTCTTTTGTCGTGCTTGAAAACATGTTGAAGCAACTCTTGGAAAAAGGCAGCTGGTATATGATGCAATTAATAGACGTAGAACTAAATAGCATCATCCTCAGTGATACGAATGTCTGCCCAGGGTGACAATACACATATAAATAGAAAGAAAATTCAGAATAAAAAGCAGCACCTAGGATCAGCTTGTGATACGTCAGTCTACAGCTAGTTTGTAATAATAATTCCATCTGGTTGAATCTCTGTGGGCTTCATTCACAAAGGAGATTTAGGCACCGTTTCTACTCTGGGGGCAGCATGTTGGGTATGTGTAGCTAAACACCACAGGGAGGTTGCATCCACACTGCAGTGTGTAGTTCCATGTGTCGGTGAAAAGTTCTCCTAGAGGGGAGGCAGCAGGGAAAGGCGCTAGCAGCTCCCCGCAGCAAGGAAAGGCTCCGGCAGAGCCTTTCCTTGCTGCAGTGAAAGATTCTGGCAGAGGGGCGGCGGTGGGACTCTACCCAGCTAAAAACAGCAGTGTAGACAAGTGGGGGGACGGCAGCGGCTGAGGACACCTGGTGGAGCCTGGAGGGAGGCACCTATCTTCACCTAGGATTCTCAGCCACGAACGCTCCGCTGGAGTAGTAGGTGCCTGTGTCAGGTCAACCCTTTCTCGTGAAAAAAGCCACAGAGAAAGAGCCCACCCCAACAACCCCACTATAGCCAATAACCCAGGTACTCTCAGGAAATTGGAAGAGTCAGGTTCATGTCCCTGCTCCAATGAATGTTTAACTATTTATACAAAGTAGAACAGCTTCTAAAGAAGAGATGGAGAGAGAGGCCTACCCCACAATAGCCTGCTGATTCGGGCACTCACCTGGCAGGGAGGAGACCTAGGTTCAAGACCCTGCTCCCAGTCAGGCACAATAGGGGCTCAAGTCTGGGTCTCCCCCAACCCAAGTGGGCTCCTGGCTATTCTGGGATGGATCGACACAGGCAGCCTGCAAAATCCCCACCCCGTTGGCCCCCCAGCTGGCTCTTGTAAGGATTAGACATGCTCAAAGCACGTTCGCAGAATCAGAACCCACAGGGGTTAGGCATGAGTGAGGACTCAAAGCAGCTCCTTAGCTGTGGGGGCTGTGTTAGGATTTAGCCAGCTTTGTGCTGTGTGTGCCTAACAGTGATTCTGTGAATGTCAGTGGTGCCTAAATGTTAGACGTAGGTGCCTGAGGCTATCTTTAGGTGATCAAGTCCCTTTCTGAATAAGTCTTTGTAAAGCTACTCAAGGAGAGTTTGCCTCACTTTCTGTGAGTGAATTGGACATCCCGCGAAGCTTCTTCTACTAACTAAAAATCTTATTTTGCAGAAATATTCAATGATATCAGCGAAGACGCCCTGGAAAGAGCGTACAAACGGTGGGCCAGCGAATGTAAGACAGCAATGGAAGAGGACTTTCCGATTCACTGAAGGCTGTAGAATCCGATCGAAGCAATACTGCCCCTTGGATGGCATCATGGAGAGCTGTAATGTAGCGAGCTGGGCTGGATTTCAAATAGAGCCATTTCAGATGACCTTATGAAATCAGCACAAAAGTTTGGGTTTGGTTTTTTTTAGGCATCTGATCTATTACGCCTATTACATTTGTACGATTTGTAATAGAAGCTGATAGGGGCCACATTGTGATCATATAGCTCCCAGCGCCTGGATAGCACAAAAGAAATAATTAACAACCTGGAATTCTCTCATGCATGTAGCATAGTATATTCTGAGCACAACGCTGCTCCCATTGAAGTCAATGGCAGATCTTCCATTCCCTTTCCTTTATTCCATACACTAGTACAGATTGTGGGGTGTTTTAACATAGAGCTTGCAAACGGCTGACTCTCCATTGTCTACCAATGGATCTGGAGTCAATAGAAGTGTTTCCCAAGTTAAGATGGCAGTATTAGGTCTTTAAGGGATATAAAAAGGAGTTGGGTGTGATGATGTAGCAACTAAATACATTTCCTATTTATAACACAGTCTTTATAGTATAAGATTGCACTAGTTACTTTTGCAAAAAAGAAAAAAAATCCTTTTCTATTGTATTGTAAATTTCTTTGATCAGAAAACAATATGCTATGTAAAATAGCTAAAGAAAAGTAAAATGCCTATGATACATCATGCAGCACTGATCGCATTTTTAAGCTACTTTCCATTTTAAATGTTTGAGGCAAAAATACATATTGGTTTTTACTCGAATCATGTACAGAGCCATACATTTTGAACACAGTAACCATTATATCGTGTCAGATTACAAAATCTCTTTGTTTCAATGAGAAACAGGCAACCGTAGAGTCTAAGTAGCTGTGGAAGTCCTACGACTTGGGACTTTTGAAACTAAACTGAACAAAAGGTTAGAAAGTGTATAGTAGTGAGCAAGCCTGAACTGGAAGCAGTCCGGCCTCAAAAACATTATCTATCATCACTTGTATGATTCTGATTAATTACATTGACCTTAACTAGCTAGAAGTATGTACTTACAATTATATATCAATAAAACATACTTGGTCAAATTCCGCTGTGATGTAGATAGTGATGTAAGTTACACATTGGGTTTAGGTTGGCCAAAAAATGGGTATTGGTTGTTCACCTGTGTACCAGAATTCCTTGGGTGTGCCACATAAGTGCAATTTGTTTCACTTTCATATTGTGTAGAGACAAGTCTACGTGGTATATGCAGAAGCAGCTCCCACTGAAATCAAGGGGAGCTACTTTATGCCTACTTACCCCAGGGATGAATTTGGCTCGTTCGAGCTCATAAAATGTTCACATTCAAGGCAACTACAATCACTGAAGAATAACCACTAGAAACAGGAAAAACAAACAAGATTAATATCCCCAAATAGCATGAACATCATATCTCAGTAACTTGACAGTCACAGAAAATGTTACGTATCACATGAAGAATGTGAAAAATATAAAGGGCTATGGGCCTTTTGGTTGGAGGTGGATGCAAGGGAAATGCAGTCAACATCCTTTTTTATTTACAGAGTTTTGAATCAATCAGTTTAGATGGTATACTAGTGTTTACGGGTGTGTTGGTTTCTTACTGTTTACTGAAGTAATAAAAGCCATTAAACCATACAGTTTGTAAAGAAAAACTGTGTGTGTGTGTGTGTGTGTGTGTGTGTGTGTGTGTGCGCATGCACGAGAGAAAAATGGAATCGACAAATGATTTCTCTCCAATACTTCCATTCTACCTGGAGGAGTCTTTAGCCACTCTAACATCGCCCTTTGAAATGCCGCCTTTGCAGTACCTTCTTCCCCTGCCTAGTCTTACTTCAGCTTTTGCTTTTCTGCTCCTTGGTTTTTCTTTGTGGGAGGGATGGGGAGAGGTCTGACCCAGCAGAGTTCCCTCAGACCCTTACACTTGAAGCGTTGATACCTAAAACTTGCAAATAGAACAACGCTGCCCCCTACTGAAAGCCCAGCCCACCAGGTTCTCCTCTGGCTTCTGACCTGAGGCTGCTCTAGAAAGAAGCAATCCTTGAGCCTTGGAAGGTGCTTTTCACAAAGGATGCCATCATTAACAAGAAAACCCAATAATCCAGGTCTTGCCCAGGCTCTTCTATTTCATGACACAATTTTGATATTCACAACCATTTCACTTCTGCTGATTCCGCACGTAGCAGAGAAACCAAGTCAACAAGGTCCCCCTTGGTATAGCAGTTTGTGGTTCACTTGAATGAGATAAAAAGCAACAGAGAGTCCTGTGGCACCTTTAAGACTAACAGATGTATTGGAGCATAAGCTTTTGTGGGTGAATATACACCCATCTGTTAGCCTTAAAGGTGCCACAGGACTCTCTCTTGCTTTTTACAGATCCAGACTAACACGGTTACCCCTCTGATACTTGAATGAGATAGGAACCCAAAAGTGCCGCCTGGCCTCTCCTTGTCTTAAGTTATTTGTATCATAGTAGCACCTACGAGCCCCACTTAAAGAACAGGACCACTTTGTGCTAGGCACTGTACAAACACTGAACAAAGAGGGCTTAAGGCTCCTGCATTCTTACAGCCTCTCTGTCTGTATGCTATTGCTGCACCCTGGTCAAGACACAGAAGGCACTGGAGGACATTGGTACTCAGTGCAGTCTCTCTTTTCTTAATAACTATGTTAAGTGAGCAATCAGCAGGTCCCCATGAGGCCTGGGACACACCAGAATTGAGGATAGTCAGGAAGTTAGTCTATCTGGGGCCACCCCTGTTAAGATGGAACAGGGGAAATCTACGGTGGCCCTTTTTGACCCGAGCAGGGAGTCAAATTTCAGGGCCCTACCAGGGTTCCAGGTGGAAGTAACAATTGATGCAATCTGGTATTCTCTGGGATGCAATCTTGTTGATTTACAGGGAACGTACAAAGTCCTGCTTCTCTGAACACAGGAGGAACCAAGAACAAAAGAGAGGGTTTTGTTTGTTTGTTTTTTTAACGTTTACAACCCCAAGCCAACAGACCCCAAAGCTGTGTCTTTAGCGTACCTAGGGTCACACTCTGCTCACAGGCTACTGCCTGGCTTTCTTGCTTTTTGCCTCCCCCCGACCCCTTGTCTGTGTTCAGTTTGTGTGTTGTCTCACATGCCTGGTCTCACTACCCATTGGACCCCCTATACCATGCCCACATGGTGCTAGTTTATGGACAGACTGGCTTTGTTTTAGGTGCGGGCCCTTAGCGGTCTCTTACCACTATGTTAAATGAAGAGTATGTACATGCAAAGGTTTGAACGAGGATTTAACTCACCCCATACCAAGGATTCATTCATCTCCTAACACTACCAATGGTATTAATTGTTCCTCGCAGACATTTAGAAAAGCAGGAGTTGTTCCCTGTAACCACTAAAGGGCCCAAATGATCCAGAATATCCCCATTATTGGGAACATTCAGAGAGGGAAACGTGGTGTTTTCTGTGCTCCAGGAGCAGCCCCTCCTGTCAAACTGGCAGGGCTGAATTTTTGCAGAGGATCTGACCTTCCCAAAGACCTGCCATGTCAAGGACTTTCAGCTTGTCCCTGTAATGGAGAGTTCATTCTGTGTATATGGAACTATGACATGTGCACAGGGCCGGCTCCAGGCACCAGCCCAGCAAGCAGGGTGGCCAAGGGGAAGGGGCAGCATGTCGGGCTCTTTCAGCGGCGGGTCCCTCGGTCCCTCTTGGAGGGAAGGACCTGCCACCGAATTGCCGCCGAAGAAGAAAGCAGCGCAGTGGAGTTGCTGCCGATCGTGATCGCGGCTTTCCTCCCCCCCCGCAGCTTGGGGCGGCAAAAACCCTGGAGCCGGCCCTGCATGTGCAGCACTAGCACATCTTGTGATCAGAGAAAGCTTCTCCGTAGGCTGACCCTTTCCATGCATGTTGCCGCAGTCCTCCCCGGCCTGCTTGTGACCTAGCAGCGAGTCAGCTGTCTGCATTCTTTCAAGCAGCTAATTCATTTGGATAGCACAAAGCTGCTCATAAACCACATACCGTGCACAAAATCAAAGATACTTTAACAATCAAATCTCTCTCTCTGGTTCCTCAATAGCAACATCCAAATGGCAACCTTTTCCCACAGGAAAGGAGTTCTCTATACCTCTAATTAGACAAATATTGTGAGAGACAAAGCTGTCATGTGAACACTGATTAAACACAATTTCTTAGGCTAGATCACAAAAAAATGTATGTCAGTTACATAAACACAGGAACTAATGGTGTAGCAATAAATCTTCAGACTTCAGGCTGCAGAATAAATAGATGTCTATGCTCAAATGCCCACATTCATAATGGCTGAGAGGCAGATAATGGCCTTGTCCAGCCACTTCCATTTAAGCTCGAAGAACGAGTACCAGTGACTTTGCTGGGAGTTTGGACTGAGCCCCTAAATACTAACACATCCAGGGGCAGAGTCAAGGTTGGTTGTATGTTGAATACCGAGAACGTTTCTGTTTCATGGTCTCTTTGTCCGCACTGAGTACTAAAGTTGGCATAGAAAATCTGTAAAATATTTTTTCTGGAACATATGACTGACATTAGAAAATACTTGTTTTGTTAGACTGTGGAACTCATTGCCACAGGATGTCATAGAATCTTGCCAAATGATTGGCTTCAAAGAGGGATTGGACATCAGCTATGATACTGAGCTTTTATGAAGTTATAAAATTTATTTATGACTAATATGAACATCCTAAACGCATGTTGATAAAACACATCTCATGCCATCACATAAAATCATATCTATATACCATAAAAATGTATTGCTCAGCTTTAAAGTATGCAATGTGTTTCATGCTGTCTGGTAAAGAAACTACTGTAAAACCTGTGCTGGTTGGTGAGCCAGGAGACATTACACAGCAGATGCAAAATGAGTAAATATGTAAGGATTAAACATGAAGGGGGAGATTTTCAGAGGCATAACAAACATCATGGGACGCAACTCCTATTGAAAGCCAAATGGGAGTCGGGTACTTAATTGTGCTTCATATCTCAGAAATTAAACTACAAACAATTTTTTTTTAAAAGAATGCCAGAAACACAGGAATGAAAAGCCTGCCTATAACGTCTGGTCCAGTGCTCGTTGAAGACAGTGGAAAGATGCCCACAGACTTCAGTGGGCTTTGGATCAGGCCCCCAAATGCATGACATTTTAAGACACTGATACCATATCAGCTCTATTGGTGCGGTCACCTGTAGTGATCCACCAGACATTGCTTGCCCTCCCTTTACACCTCTGTCTTTATGAAATAGTGTGCATCACAACATATCAAAGGAGCTAGAGTACAATTAAGATTAGAAGGTGAACATGTGATTATTATTTTCCCCCCTCTGTCTACCTTAGTGACAGAATGCGATCAACCTCTGCCATGCTTTGTTGCTTAGTAGCAGACATTTTTAATTATATACTAAAATATGCTAAAGAACATGGAACTGCTCTGTGACTAATACACGTATATCAAGAAAGGCACATGACAGCAACTCAATTGCTTTAGTGTCAGCCAGACTTATCAAAAAAAAAAAAATCAAGGAAAGGAGGTGGAAAGTATTATTAATAAAACAACTACTTCACAATACTCTTCATTGTTTGCAATGCGTTTTTTTTTTAAATCTACCCCCAATTTAATTCTTTTCCATTTATCAAGCTTTGATTTAATTCCTGCTTCTCAAATGGAGCTATTATCACTAACATCTCAGCTCACTTCCTGATTACCTTCAATGAAACATTAGACCAAAGAGAAAATGTAATGAAGTGTAGGCTCCATCCAGGTGTTAATCAGCTGTGAATTCTTCACATATTTGTTTGTACTAGATTATTTCTGTAAAGAGAGTGAGATTGTTTTGAAATGTATATGCTGGAGTTAAACAATTACTCCTTTTCCAACTGTCTGGTCTACAAACAGCAACTGCACCACAGGAAATTCTTCCCAAATGAGGAGGAAAAATTCTGGGCTCTAATTCTCTTTTACATCAAGGTCCCTTTACAGAATTCAGGCAGCATAAGGTGGCCTTAAAGTGGGAGTCATTACAACAACTTTATATGTGTTAAAGGTATCTTGGGGTAAATGAGAATCAGGCCAGATTTCTTTAACAGTGGCAGGTGCTAGAAGATATTTCTTTAAAATGTTTAAGTGGAGAGTAAAATTTCACCAAACCCAACGGAATTTTAATAGGGAACATGTGGACTATCCTATGTATTGTGTAACAGACTGCTAAACGTTTGTTTGGTGTCTGTCTTAAGCTGCTACTGCGGATGTAAATTACATGCTACATTCAGATGAAACTACTTACAAATTAGGGTGTTAAATCATGACTCACATTAGAGCAACATGAATTTACTCGGTCTTCATTGGAATAGAACTGATCATATGGAACTAATGTAATGTTGTGTGTGGATGTCACATTAGTTATGCATTTGTTATAGGAATTCTGCAAGTGTCAGAATGTAATAGAAATCAAACATGGCAGAGTGACATACAGGTCTCAACCTGTAAAGGGAAATTTACTTTCATTAAGCTTCACACAGAAATGAAGGCTACATCTCCATAAAGTTTTGTTTTCTCTCTCTTCTTAATGATTTGTCTGGTGACAGTCACTGCCATCAAGCTGAAGGGGAATTGGAAAGTCTTTGGTACTGGATAATTCCTTACAGGGGAGGAGAGTCATTGCATACTTCACCTTCACTGCTTGAAAAAGTGCTTTATTTTAAAAGAAAGATAAACATGCCATAGTTACCTTGCTGGGTAAGAGGAGACAAGGCACTGGGTTTACCATGATATGGCAAGGCAAGGTAAGCATTCAACCTGCTGCCTGGGGTTGACCTTGCCTCGTTTACCTCACAGCGGAACTAAAGAGCCTCGTCTCCACTCTGTTTTATAGCTAACGTGGGCTAAGTGCGTTTTTACCCTGGAATAAAAAAAACGATCGGTGAAGACAAAGCAATAGGCTGTGTCTTCACAGCAGCCGGGAGCTGTAATTCCCAGCTCAGGTTGACATACATGCGCTAGCTCTGCTTGAGCTAGCGTGCTAAAAATGGCAGCGTGGTCATGGCCACATGGGCGGTGGCTCAGGGTAGCCACCTACCCGAGTACAATCCCATCCAAGATCCTACATACGTACTCGGGTAGCTAACCTGAGCCACCACCCGTGCCAACAAGACCACCCTACTATTGTTAACGAACTAACTCGTGAGTAGCCAGCATATCTCCCC
The DNA here is from genome assembly GCF_013100865.1 of Trachemys scripta elegans. Taxonomy (NCBI): domain Eukaryota; kingdom Metazoa; phylum Chordata; order Testudines; family Emydidae; genus Trachemys; species Trachemys scripta. Next base: position 9,256,328 of record NC_048304.1, on the reverse strand, counting down.
AAGCTGGGAATCACACCTCCCAGCTGCAGTGTAGATGTACCCTTAAACTGCAAGCACTTTGGAATAGCGACCATCTGTTCATTGCATTCAGACAAATTAGTACGATGTGGGGGGAGGGGGCAAACCATGATAGGGGATCTAGGTATTGCAATACAGAGAACATAAATAATATTGTGTTTCCAATGACATTGTATCAATAGATTTCTCAGGTAATATTTGAATTAAAATAAAACGATACCTCCGAACCCACCACAACAACCTTTCCTCCATGACTAGTCAGTTGTCTATATCACTTGAATTTCACTTGAAGCAATGTTCTGATTTGCAGAGTCAGATTTCATGGCTATGCATTGCCATGAAAGCTATTGCTTTTCTGCTGGTCAGTTATTACTTTCCCATTGGCAGCTAGACTGTCTTTGGGATTTGCTCACAAGAACAAACCAATAGTTCCGTCCATTAAGACTGTTCTCATATCAATTGTTAATCTTTGGATATCTGAATGGTGATCCTCAACGTTTGCAGGTGTTTTCATCCAGGATTTTAGTTCAAACCAATCTCTAGGGTAAACTAAGATTTAGAGGGTTTATCAAGTATCCACACTGGAAATAGGTTAATCTCCCACCCTGAAGCAGGTTTAGTTTTACAATTTTGCAAAACCGAAACACAGGATAATTCAGATCTTGGTGTCATTTCTCCAACTCACTTCTGTAACAAGGACTAGGCAAGTTTGTGTGCTATGTCCATTGCTTGTTACACTAATCATAACCGACTCATTCTTACCTTGTGCTTCTCTCATCTGTTTGTTGTGTTCACTTGTTTCTTACCACATATGTAAGAGCACGCTTTGGTGCAGGGATCATCTTGTCCTTATTTACTCGTACAATGCCTAGCACAAGGGTGTCCTGAACCCCGACTGGAGCTTCCGGGAATTAGTGCAACCCAAACAACCATTTGAGTGTAAGGGGGAGGAGATAAATGGCTCTGATTTGGCCTGTCTTCAGTTGAACTCAGAATAGAACAGGGGTAGGCAACCTATGGCATGCGAGCTGATTTTCAGTGGCACTCACACTGCCTGGGTCCTGGCCACCGGTCCGGGGGGGGGCTCTGCATTTTAATTTAATTTTAAATGAAGCTTCTTAAACATTTTAAAAACCTTGTTTACTCTACATACAATAGTTTCGTTATATATTATAGACTTATAGAAAGAGACCTTCTAAAAACGTTAAAATGTATGACTGGCATGCAAAACCTTAAATCAGAGTGAATAAATGAAAACTCGGCACACTGCTTCTGAAGGGTTGCTGACCCCTGTAATAGAACAGCCACACACTGTGTTGATGCCATCACCTGGTATTTACCAGAGGGTTTTTCACTCCATGGTGTAAGGGAAAAAATGTATAAAAATCACAATAATTATTTGCACTACAGTAGCACCTAGGGACCCCACAGATATCAGGGCACCATTGCACTGACTAAGGGATGTACCTAAGACAGTCCTGGACCTGAAAAGGTGACATTCTAAAGACTGGAAAGGGAATAGAGGCACACGGAAGGGAAGGGTTTGCCTAAAGTCACCCAGCCAGTGAGTTGCAGAGTTAGGCCCAGATCTCCTGATTCCCAATCCAGTGCCCTGAATCAGGCCAATCATAAATCGCAACACTGCATAATATCCAGCTATGAGGTCATTAAGATTGTGGCTGCTGTAATAGCATAAATCCACTAGAGGGCAAAAGAAAAGGAACATAAATGTAAGGTGCATCCTTTTATAACTAACAGATCTGGAAAGCAGAGAGTATATGCCTCTATGTTTCTTTTAATAGGTCAGGGGGCCTTTTTCAAACCATGCCTGTGAGTTTCTAGGGTATTGGAAAGACAGTGAACTTCAAAACGGTTTGAAAACTAGTATTCCGTGTTTTTAGACTCAGCACTGCCATCGGATGTTATAGCAATGAGGGAGCACGTGGGAGAGTGGTCCCTCGCCACCTAAGTTTGGAAACGTTTAGTAGTGATCACACATGGCCTCTGCCTTCTGTTCAGCCTGGTGGTGGTGAGTCGGAGACCTGTGCACCCCCCAGCAGAGTGATGTGCTACAGCATCAACCTAGAGCAGGGGTGGGCAAACTACGGCCCGTGGAACCGTCCTGCCCAGCCTCAGAGCTCCTGGCCCAGGAGTCTCGCCCCCGGCCGTCCCCCCTCGCCGCAGCCGGCGCAATGCTCTGGGTGGTGGGGCTGAGAGCTCCTGGGGCAGATAGAAGACCCCCTCCCCTAATCGGCCCTCCATACAATTTAAAAAACCCGATGCGGCCCTCAGGCCAAAAAGTTTTCCCACCCCTGGCCTAGCACTTTCAGCGGGTAATCTCCCACACATCTGTGCCTTCACACCGGCCCAGAAAGGTAACCTGGCAGCTCACAACACCCTCTGTTAACTGGCCAGTGCAGAGCGAGGAGTCATAAGAGGTCTCATTTTTTCTTAAGTGTACCCCTGCCAAATTTTTTTCCTAAGAAGGAAAAAGGCTTCTAAGGAGAACTGCAAGTCAGCATCAGCTCTTCACAATTCATCAGCCTGCTGGACGTTTGCTCATCAAAAGACAAGGAACCATAAGTATGGATTACGAGGGCTGCTCACTGCAGAAATTAATAAAGCTCAAGATTAACCACTGAAATAAATCCCAAGCAAACCACTAAACTAGAACATAAGAACGGCCATACTGGGGCAGACCAATGGTCCATCTAGCCCAGTGTCCTGCCTTCTTAGTGGCCAATGCCAGATGCTTCAGAGGGAATGAACAAATAGGGCAATTATCGCATGATCCACCCCATCATCCAATCCCAGCTTCTGGAAGTCAGAGATTTACAGACACCCAAAGCACAGGGTTGCATCTCTGCCATCTTGGCTAATAGCCATTGATGGACCTATCCTCCATGAACTTACCTAATTCTTGTTTGAACCCAGTTATAATTTCGGCTTTCACAACACCCCCTGGCAACAAGTTCCACAGGTTTACCATGCGTTGTGTGAAGAACTTCCTGATGTTTGTTTTAAAACTGCTGCCTATAAATTTCATTGGTTGACTCCTGGTTTGTGTGTTATGTGAAGGGATAAATAACATTTTCTGATCCACTTTCTCCACACCAATCATGATTTTATAAACTTCTATCCTACACCCTCTTAGTTGTCGCTTTGCGAGGCTGAACAATCCCAGTCTTTTTAACCTCTCCTCATTTGGAAGCTGTTCCAAACCCCTAATCATCTTTTTGCCCTTCTCTGTATTTCCCCCCCCTCCCCCCAATTCTAACACATCTTTTTTGAGATAGGGTAACCAGAACTTCACACAGCATTCAATGTGTGGGCGTACCACGGATTTATATAGTGGCATGATATTTACTGTCTTATCTATCCCTTTCCGAATGGTTCTTAATATTGTTCTTGTTTTTGACTGCATGTTAAGCACATATTTTCAGAGAACTATTCACAATGACTCCAAGATCTCTTTCTTGAGTGGTAACAGCTAATTTAGAATCATCATTTTGAATATATAGTTGGGATTATGTTTTCCAATGTGCATTACTTTGCATTTATCAACACTGAATTTCATCTGCCATTTTGTTGCCGAGTCAACTAGTTTTGAGAGATCTTTTTGTAACTCTGCACAGATATAGAGAATCTCAGTTAATAGACCCTCCCCTAAGGAATGTGTCTGTCCAAACCATGTGCTTCTCCGCATCTGTCAGCTTTCCCCCAACCCTTAGTTTTAAAACTCCTCTATGACCTTTTTAATTTTACATGCCAACCATCTGGCTCTATTTTGGTTTAGGTGGAGCCCATCCTTCCTGTATAGGTTCCTCCTTTTCCAAAAGGATTCCCCAGTTCCTAATAAATCTAACCCCCTCCTCACTATGCTATCGTCTCATCCATGCATTGCGACCCTGCAGCTCTGCCTGTTTAACTGGCCCTGTGTGTGGAACTGGGAGCATTTCAAAGAATGCTACCATGGAGATCCTGTAACCTCCAGGACCTCTCTCCTACCTTTCCCTAGGTCAGTGGTACCTACATGTACCATGACCACTGGCTCCTCCTCAGCACTGCACGTAAGTCGGTCTAGATGTCTTGAGAGATCCACAACCTTCACACCTGGCAAGTTATTTACCATGCAGTTCTCCTGGTACTCAACTATCTCTATTTCTAATGACAGAATCCCCTAGTGCAGTGGTCCCCAAATTAGGGGGTGTGGAAGAATGTTTGGGGAGGCCTGGGCCAGCCTCCACGGGGGTGGGGAGAGCGCGCCACCCAGCCCTGCTCTGGCCCCAGCTCTGCTCTGGCCCCAGCTGCAGCCCCGGTCCTGACCACCCCCCACGGCCCAAGCCTCAGCCCCTGGCTTGGCTGTGGCTCTACGCCTCCGTCCCAGTTCCAGCCCCGCCCCACCCCCAGGCTTCTGGCCCATCCGTGGCTCCAGCCTGGGCCCCCTTACCCGGTCTGGTGCCCCTGAACCCTGGCCCCGGCTCCCAGTCACAGCTCCGGGGTGGGAGAACAGAGCAGTAAGGAGGGAGGCAGGACATGAAAAGTTTGGGGATCACTGCCCTATTGCCATTACCAGTCTCATCCTAATAACTGGGGTTCCCTCCCCTACAGACAGCTCCTCAGTGTGAGGGAATACCATAATGTCATCTGAAAGGAGGATCCCAACTATGGGATCGTTTCTCTCCACTCCAGTTTGATGTTCTCCTTCCCCGAGACCTTCATCTTCCTCAACAGCACAGAAGCTGTCAGACTGAGGGTGGGACTGCTCTACTGTATCCCAGCAAGTCTCATCCCTGTCTGTCTCCCTTAACTCCTCCAGTTGAGCCACTCTGACCTCTAGAGCCCATATTTGCTGAGGGCCAGGAGGTGCTTGCACTGAATATGCCACGTGTCCACAAGGCAGGCAATCATACATGCTGAATTCAGCGCAGTAGACTGCATAGCCCCCACTCTGCTGCTGGACTTCTGCCTCCATTTTTACTCCTGCCGCCCTTTTTGGTTTTTATGGGGGGAGGTGGTTTTTTGGGGAGATTTCTTGGCCTAAGTTTAGAGAATGTTTTTTGGGTCTATCTGGTTCTCAACCTCCCTCTCTAAACTCTTTCGCAAAACTCCCATTTGCTAGCTCCTCTGGTCGCTTAGGAGGTGGCTTTTTAAACCCCTGTTCTCCTTGAATATCCCTGTCCCCTGGTTAATTGATCCTAAAGGGATTACGGATCAAAGCCTCGTTAAGAAGCTCTCAGCCTTGCCTATCAGGCCACTAGGCTCAGGACAGGGCTCCACACACAGACCACACTATAAACTTCAGTCAAGCAGGCACACAGCAAGCAAGCCCTCAAACTACAGACAACAAACTAACCCCAAGGGTCACATAGTCACTCCTCCTTCACCAGTTTTCACGTTAAGAACTGGACCCTGGTCTCCAGTTTTATAGAAGACCATTACAACACTGTGCAGTCTTATGCTAAACTCCTAATGAAGACAACAGGAATTCAGGTCATCACATAGTCATATGCAGGCGTGCTGAGATGCAAACCACTGATCTTGTCCCTGCTACCCATCCGTATTAGACAGGCCAAATCATTGCCCTTCAGAACAGGATTAAAGCTTCCCCAAAACTCACAGCGTTCACTCTGAAATCCTCTCTAAGCCACACGCATAGTAACAGCCTTTGTCTTGCTTGGTAGTGCATTTCTGCCCATTATACACAAAAGCATCACATAACGCTATAAATGCTTATATAGGCTTCAGTTGCACAGATGAACTCGCATTTGATAGGAATTCTAGTCCTGCGGTTCAAGCATTGGCGTGGGACTCAGAAGAGCTGGATCCACCTCTGCCACAGGCTTCCTTTGTAACCTTGGGCCTATTACTTCATCTCTGTGCTTCACTTACCCTTCTGTGCAAGAGATAATACTTGCTTTCTGCCGCTCTTAAAAACTAGGGGCCACATTTGCTGCTGGCAAAAACCTTGGGAGTCAATGGAGGTAGGCCAGCAAAAAAAAAAAAAAAAAAAAAGTGGTCCATAATCTTCAAGACAATCACACATTTCAGTTCTAAGCTAATTCACTCCATGGTATTAAGTCAAAGCCCTTCTAATCAGAGGTCAGAAGTTTAGTTCTGGCTAAGGATTGTAGACAGGCTGCTTCTAACACCATCCAGTTCAAGTACTGTATTGGATCCTTAAAGTACTGGTCTAAAGAATGCCAGTGTAGGTAAAAGAAGATATAAAGGAACCTTACTTTTGCTCTTTAAATAGGGTGATATAAAACAGGTTGTTTTTAATTACATACCTAGATAAACCAATGCATTCTATTCCTAAAGAATAAGAATTTTCACAAATTTAGGCACAATTACATCTCTCTGCAGTTTGAGGTGGCTTTAAGTGATTTCAATGATTAGAGGATGCAGATATCAAGTGGGATCTTCCCCCCAAGCTAAGGAGCTTGTGGGAACGACGGATGCTCAAGGCTGACACTGTTAGAGCAAAGTCAACCTCACAACGAGACAGATACATTGGATGCAGCTGAGTAGTTCAGGGAGGGATGGGATGTTAGGACAAAGATATTGTGCTTCACACTACAGGCGAGGGGGAGCCATTGTAGGGTGAAGTAGTCAGAGCAATGAGCCAGGAAGACGATCTTAGCAGCTGTAGTTTGAATGGAGTTGAGGGGCAAAAGGCAGCTGTCGTCAGATTTCAAGAGGAGGACGTTTGTCTGTAGTGACCAGCTGTTTTTTGTTTTATGCTTCGATTGTAAATCCTTCTGGGGAGGAAGGGTCTTTGTACAGTGTTTGGACAGTGCCTAGCACAATGGGGTCCTGCTCCATGACTGGGACACGTAGGCACTACCGCAATACAATAAATAATACAGAACAAAGGCTGCAATAACACAGTAAGAACTAAAATCACTTATTACTGTAGCTTTAAAAACTTTGGCACAATCGGTCAGTGACTAAGTCACAAACATGACATGTACTGTTGGGAGTCTTAAAGACATTTAAAACCAAGATTCACTTACACTGAACACAAGTGGCTTACACAGAGGATGTGAAAAACCAAACGCTTTAATCCATCTATCAAGAACAACAGTTCAAAGTATTTCATGGGATACATTACTATCGATCCATAATTTACAGAGCTATGGACCATACACAAATTATTGCTGCAGTCAACAGCAGGTGAATATCAACAACATTACAGTACCAAGCATCATAGCAAGAGGCAGTAATTCATGTCACCTTTTCAAGAAATATAGGTATTTTATATCAACATCTGCTTCTTCCCAGTGCATTTTATGTAAAAAAAAACATCAATGTAAGTGCATTATTTTGTGCTTTGCTTTTTTTTTTTCCTTGTACACTTCCTATTTGCTTTTATAGGCTGCAGAGTTAATATTGCTTTCGAGTCTAAAAACAATAAAGAACTTCATTATATTCTATACGTTCATATTTGTTGCATGGTTTTGGCAAAGTGAGAATTGTTTGGTAATCCATTACCTGGCCAGGTAAGCCAGGCCTGGCTCACATTGTTGGCATGTGGGCCATACAGTCATTACAGCTTGAAGCTTTGTGGAATAACTGTCCTAGGGATGCTGCTCCATCTTGCTGACGCAATGTCTTGCCTCAAGCCGCTGACTCCACATTAAGGGCCATATGCTCCATGGTGCATGTACCGTAGAGAGAATAAGAGCATCAGAACTTAACTATCTGAAAAGCCCTTACCTCCTACTGGCGTACCAAATGAGAACACTCATGTGCTTTCAGCTGCAATATCCCAAAATGGGGTGTGACCCAAGGACGCGTAAGAGGAGATGAAGAAAAGGCCAACGTTGAGTGTTACATACAGTGTGCTACCTTTACAGACAGCACAATATGGCTGCTGGGGGCCATAGTAATGTTCATCCAGAGAAATCCAGATCTTGGTAAGGAATCGTATTTTTGTCAATTTCTAAGCATACGGGGACCATCTACAAATCACATGAGGGCAGGGGATCAGGGTTTCATTTTAGTCCACAGAGGGCTCAAATAAGCAAGATGCATATTTGCATACCCTACATCCAGGCCCCACTTCTACATAGCTCCAAACTGGATGCCGTGTTGGGTACCATCTTGAATGGATTTTTCTGGTTACAACACCCAAATGACCTTGTGCATCCCATTTTTGTCCAATTGCTGCAGCTCTCTGGCCTTTGCTCACCCTTTCACTCTGAAGGGGAATATATGGCCTTGCATTAGAGCTATAGCCACTCTTTTGCTGTTATTTCCTTCATCTGTCACCGTTAAGGTATTGCAACAACAGGAGCAAGTGACTGCATGCATAGTTGCTAAACTGTGGCATAGCTGCTGTGCCAAGAGCCACCCAGGATATATGAGCATCTTAACTGCATTGCTGAGTATGGTGATGGGCTGCAATACGCAATGCTGGAGACACATGTGCACTGCCTCTGGGTCACAGTTTGGAAACCACTGGCATTACAGATACCAAAAAAAAAAAAAAAAAAACCTGTCCAAAAAACAGGCTAGGAAGAACAGGCATTTGTTGTAACACTGTGAGCTGACCCTTGCCCCCCACCCCCAAAAGTGACAAATCTGGTGATTATCAAAGCGAATATACAGTTAGCTATTCAAGCAGAAACAAAGAACTGCATAACTAACCGGTGAAAGAGCTATACAAATATAAGAAAGAATGTCAAGAATATAGAATCATAGAAGCGTAGAACTGGAAGGGACCTCGAGGGGTCATGGTCAGGTGTCCTGCACTCAAGGCAGGACTACATAGTAAACTAGACCATTCTTCCATATCGGCCACATAGGAGAGTTCCCTCTCTAAGCCCCAATCCACCCCAAGTACCAGAATAGAAAGCAGCAGAGCTGATAACAGGCCCAGTCATGCACTCCCATTGTCAAACAAAAAACTCCTATTGGCTTCCATGAGAGCAGGACTGGGCACCAGTGGTTTCAAGGATTTTTCATAATCGAAAGTATACGTGAAAGATGCAGCATCCATCAGTATGAACCTTCCACTAAAACTCCTGACGTTTTGTCCTCGGTCTTTCATCATCACTATATTCACATTTGATTTCGGAACACTATTAGACCGCCATGACCAAGTTTTCTTGATCAAGTCTGCCATGTTGGCACTCAATCACTAAACAAGATTTAAATTTTTATATATTATACATATCTTTCCAGTATAGCACAAAGAGAATGGGACGCTCTTGTTTTCTACATAGGGCACCAGGCTACACTCAGATTTCCTATAAATATCACCCCAAAACTTCCTTCTATGCCACACTTCAGTCAGTGCTAGTCCAAGAAGACTACTACTACAATTTAAGGCACTTCATTCTGAATGAGATGCTTTTCTGATACATTTCAACTGTAGGCTGCTACGGAGAAATCCAGTCGATCTGACTCATAACACCATCTGTCATCTTTGTAAAACATCTAGGTTTGATAGAATATGATTATAACTACTGTTATTGCATAGGACTACACTTGCGTAGATAATGCACCAAAACTACTTTTACAACATTGTTGCAAGTTAAATTAATACGATGGTTATAAAGTAACAGTTATTTTAAGATACAGTAAATTTACTCTTTTTAAACCAGCCATATTGCTGAAATAAAACAACAAATTAATTACTCTAAGGGCCATATTAACGATATAGTGATTAGGCTTCAAGCATATTATTATTCTTTCTGTATCACTAAAAATAAATATGTAAGTTCATTGTCTCTACAGAGCTTTGTTTTATTACCTAGTCTAAATTTGTACTACACCTTAAATTGTGTTTAAAAATATTTCCAAAGTGAGACTGTAATATACAAAATATTCTCAAAATCTCTCAATACACAGGATCCTGCATAAAAGCTTCCTTTCAAGTGTTTACAAAGAATGCAGAAAACCTCCAGTGAGTTTTAAACATGTCAAAAAAATTGTTGCATTAAGAGGCATATTCTTATAAATGAAATACAGCTATATTTAAAAACAAAACAAAAACATGAGGATAACTAAAGAATCCATGCAAATGAAAAACCTGTACAACGCTTAAAAAAAAATAAAATGTAAGGCCAGTTAGAAATATACAACAAAATGTGCCCAGTTGATAAAATGTATTGAATTTTGTCTGAAAATGTATCCCAGCTTACAGTGCTCCTGTCTGTTTTACTGTCGATAAACAATTCTAAGTGTCCTTTCCAAAATAAAAGCCTTTAAAGAAAAGCTTGAAGTGGGAGAAGAAGGGAAACCCTTTCAGTTGAGAGTAAGAATAACAACACTCCAAGAAACTGAGACAGATTCATGCCTCCCTACACACTCTCCTTCATTTCTACATCATCATCAGGAACATTTCATATTGGAATCAACACAATCAGTATGTGTTAATGCTAGTTTTATTATTAATTATTATTATTAATTATTATTATTAAAGTAGAATAGTGATTTATTTTAAACATCTTGTGATATAAAGACTAAACTAAGTTTGACGGATACTGTATCTTTAAGGCAGCACTATTAAATCAACACAACATGGTTACAAAGTGGATATTTTTGGTTTCTTCACATTCTCTCTCTCTTTTTTTTTTTTTTTAGCTTTACATTTAGTTTCCAAGTAAATAACTTGTTAGTTTCCCCTGAATAGAAACAGACTGTTTTGATTTGTAATTCTATTGCTTTGAGTAGATTTGACCAGTTCAAAGTTCTTAGCGAATCCAGTTCACAAATACTGTACATAGGTTGTACAATATTTTGGAGGCATTGGTACTTTTAAAATAGAATATACAAGTCTTTTCACAAAATTCAAAAATATATATATAATATATATACTGGGCTATTGATGAAGCACAAGTAGATTAATATTAAAAGAAAATCAAAAAACCTAAAAATGTAAATTATTTAATCTACTGATTAAGAAATGAAGCAGTTTATGAGAGGCCATGCCAATTATCTGCTAACAAGCATGATCAGTATCTTCCATGCTCATGCTGCTTCTTCTGCTACTTGTTTTTGAAGCTCCAGGAGATACTGAGGAAAGGAGTGGGTCAGTAACTCCTACAGGGGAGAGAGTATCGTCCATCAAAATATCTTCCAGTTTGGATCCCACTTTTGTGGGGACACTGTAGGTTCCTAGGTTATCATTGAAAGTTATGGTACCATCAGTAAGATCGAGGGTAGTCGTGCAAGATAAATCTGAGCGGTGCTGCAATACGTCTTGGTTGCAGTTGTCAATGACCGGTTCTTGCTTGATGACCCGGTTTACCACTTCTGGGGAGCAAAGGCCTGTAGATGGGACAAGGGAAAGTCCGTGTGCTCGAGCCTGCATCTCAAGTTCCTGTAAAGAAGGCAACAGACACAAATAAAACCTGAAAGCAAAGATAAAGTGTAATGCTCTTGATATATCTTTGATGTACAATTTCTGATGGACCCTTATAAACGGCATCACCCTCTCAGCAGCTCCCATCTCCCTACGAGAGCAACAACTGTTGCAAGAACTGGACTTGATATAACTGTCATATCACCCTCCCAAACTTCATCCACCCCAAATCACAACTTAAATAATGTTCTCTCAATTAAAAAAGTCTGCAGAGAGTCAATGGTGGCAGACCACTGCAGGACTTTTCCTGGAGAACCATCTCATTGCCAAAACCAAATTTCGCAGGCAATACGATCAAGATGTCTTCAAGCAAACCAGCAACTTAAGTTCTCAAGGGATATCCAGATCAGCAGTGCTGACAGCAACCACAGCAAAGCCTTACAGTGCCGGGCCATGACGACAGTTACACTACATCTTTTTGTATTATTTGAATCCGTAACTACCATAAATGGAGCCACCAAAATAAACTGGTAATAATTGCAAAGTCCTGCTATTCATAGGGGAAACTGAGGAGCTCTCCAGGAAAAAGACACCATCATAGTATATTATTTCCTCTGGTGAAAATCCCCCTGGCTTTCATCAGTGCACTGCTTAATTTACTGTTCAATGTATTTTTAATAGACATGCAGCCATTGGCTGGCTCTCCCTGCAGCAGGTCAGTACTAGACACAAAGGGAATGCACAAAGCAGGGAAGAAGAACCGCGAGCTTGGTGGCTTTCAAGGGATGGTGCTGCAGAACAAGGCTGGTATCCTGTTCCCCCCTTTCCCACCCTCAGCACTGCCTCCAAGCTCCACTGAGTTCACTCTGTGCAGAGCAGCAGCTGAGAGGCTCCTGCAGACTACCAGGGAGGAGGCTGTTAATGTAGCATCATTCCCTTCTCCCTTGCAGAGGGCAGGGAGACAACCTTGCATGGAGGACTCCCGCTATCTGCAGATCTCTGGGACAGCCTGTGCCTAGCGTTGGCGCTCCGTGTGAATTTGTAGAACATCATTCTACTCAACTGCTCTGTTTAGGAAGCAGTGTCATGGGAGTGGAAAACCATTAGCAGTCTTGAGTCAAAAAGCATTTGAACTAACTTGACCATATTGACAATTGCTCCATATAGAATATGGCACCTTGGGTCTCATCCTGCTCTTATTGGAGTCAATGCCAAATCTTTCTCTGCCTTCAGTAAGAGCAGGACTAGACTCCTTATCTGCATGTATAACCTAATAATGCCCAATGTAGTTTGAAGTGCTTAGAGTTGTGTGGTGAGAGCAGAGAGACTGTAGTGGGAGCAGAGAGACACTAAACTACAACTGCTTTACAAAAAGGCTAGAGAATTATCTGCTATCCAGAAGCATCTCACTTTTTAAAGTTCCTCCTACAACATAGCTCGTCTCCTCTGGTAACTGGAGGACCAAGAACTCTACAAGTTCAACTCAGCATTAATCATAGGTATTGCAGGACCAGCACAATGGCTCTTCTAAGTTACATAGTAAGCTGGCGTTTCCTTGTAGCAAATAGATGTGAATGATATACATAGATACAGCTGTTAAATTCATTCATAATGTATGTATCAGCAAACCTGTATTCTGAGCAGTAGATGTCTGTTGGCATGTTCTAGTTTCTTCTGCCTGTTCTCAAGTTCTTTTGTGCGTTGTTGTTCTCGCTGCAGTTTGCGGATATAGTCCACTGACGCTTTTAAAATAGTGCCCTTATTCCAGCGCATGTCCCTGTAAAAGTAGTGTTTGGGGGGGAAAAAAAAAAAAAAAATCACTCTCACCCAAGCACATGGATCAAGCCAAACCATAGAGAAGAACCGCAGCACCGTTTAACAGCACACAAGTTACACCACACCTGATCAGAATTACAGTATTACAAACTATCGACTTTGAAAAGAGCTGTGTGAAATACACTAGGGGGAGCCAGAGGGCAACTCATTAGCAGGCAGCCTACTGTACGGGATTTGGATTCACGTAATTACTGAAGAGGAGACATGCTCACCATTGCTTTCTCATGGGAATGAAACTGCAGGGATGGGAAATTGCAGTACTCAAGGAGTCGTGTTTCGCACAGAACTCATACTAGAGCATTAGTGCCAAGGGACAGAATGGCTAAAGATGAGAGGACTCACTCAGCTTTTAATGACGTCTGTGAGGCTGCTTGACTACCCCTCGTTGTACCCCCCTCTAATGAGCAATGCTGGATTTCAACTTTGATCTTTGAACAACATAGTTAAACTCCCATTCACTAATGACCAACTCTAGTCCTGGACTGCAAAGACGTGTTATTGAATAGGAGAAAAGGGCATGGGAGCTTTGGACACCCTCCTATGCAGTCTCAGGGCAGGACTCCTAGGCTCTTTTGAGCCACTAACATAGCCTCTGAGTGGGTATGTCTACATTTATGGCACCATGTAAAGTACAGGCCCTACACATGTAGCTACACACAGCAGGGACTGCTGTGTGTAGCTACATGTGTAGGGCCTGTACTTTACATGGTGTAAAGAACTGCAGCGTGTAGCTACACAAAGTAGGGAAAGGCTCTGGCAGGGCAGAGCCTTTCCTCTGGCCGGAGCCTTTCACTGCCACCTCCCTGCTGTCAGGATCTTTCTCCACTACAAAAGCCTTTCACTGTGGCGGGGAAAGGCTCCAGCAAGAGTGAGGCAGCGGGACACTACGCTGTCAAAAACAGCAGTACAGACGTGGGAGGCATTGCTTGGACGTGTAGAAAGCCATGTAGGGTATAAACCTTGGGGGTTCTACTCGGCTCACTCAAGCCACACAATCTACGTGGCTGTTTATACCCATGCTAGGTGGGTGTGCAGCTGATTAGGGGGTGTGGTGAACCCTCCAGCCAGCCAGCACACAGAATTCATGTGTTAGCTAGGAGTGCATGTGACTCCTTTGCTCGTGGGAGAGGGCACGCACAAACAGCCTCCCCTATGGAGTCCTACCTTGGCTGGCAAGACACTAGAATTAAAAAGGTTTCATTGGGAAGTATCTGTTCCCATTTACACTGATTAGGGCCCAATTTTTCCTGGTAGGGTCTTATCACACCACCAAGCTATTAAAATGTATACACAGTAGCAAGGCTCAGATCTAACATGTTGGCACAGAAGCAAACACAACTGATTGATGATGCATCCGAGGGTGCATTTTCCAGGGATTCCTTAGTAGGAAAGGAGGAAGAGACATTTTGTGTAATGTGGGAGACAAAGACCAATTAATAGTGCTGGAAGGAAATGTTTTTATTTTTTTTTAAGCTGTTAAAGAGACAGACAAGTGTATTTTCCTGCTATTCAGTGCATCCTTTACGAACTTCAGCGTACTGATCTTTGCTCTTCTGATTAATTGGTTTCAAGCAATATATCAAACTACTTGATAAATGCTTATGTAGCTAATGCAGACCTACCACCTGCTTTATTTATTTACTCCATGGCACTGTGAAACTTACGAAGAAAGAAATACAGAACATTATTTTTAATTTTCAGGATAGCAAAAGCAAATGCGCGGTCTCTAGATTATCCCATCTCTGTAGCAAAAATGTAAACAGAGTGAAAGGTGAACCGACAGATTTCTTCTTGGTGATCATTCATGAAGAATCAAGAACTGTTGTGTATAATGAGTTTCTGTGGCAATGTAAAATGGATGTAGGTCATCATCTCAAGAAATATGGGTTTATCAAGTTACTCCATCAATTTTCCTCTGGAGGGAACAATAACTTTCCAGTTTTGATACTAGCATATACTGATAAAGCTTTGTTGCTAGTGGAGAGCAGAAGAGATTTCAAAGTACAAATGGCCCAAATCCTGCGCTCCTTGGATAAAGTGCCTGCTCACTTCAATCACCCCAACTGGAGTTTGGACAAGACACCAGGATTAACACCTTCACCCTTATGAAAAATGCTCTGGGATCATTAATGAGCCCAAGGGGTCAGATCTTTGCTTTATGTACGCTTGAAAAATCTACCAGCTGATCTCAATGCAAGGATAAGCCTACTTGAGGAATGGCAGCCACCCCAAGGACCTCTCTTTCTAAATGGGCTGACCAGGAATTGAGGCAAATGCTTACTCTTCTGGTTCACATCCATCTGCTGAACAGGGCTTCGATCTAGGGGAATACATTGGCAATGCTCACAATTAAGTCCTTGCTGTAAGGGGTGTACTTCACAATACTCTTCAAAAAATTGCAAGAGACACTGTATAAGGGATTCTTTACATGGAGAAATTGACTGGCATAACTACTGCTGAAAAAGCTATTCTGCGATAGCTATTCCAGAATAGCTCCATGTGTGGACACCCAATCCAGAACAGAGATACTTCTAATCTGGAATTGCTATTCTTCTGAAGTGGAGTAATTATTCTGGAATAAAATCACTTTTATTTGGGAGTAGTGTCCACATGGAGGAGTTTTTGCAAAACAGCTATGCCAGTCAGTTCCCCCACATGTAGACAAGGCCTAATTAATACCTCTGGTGCCTGGTCCTCGCAAGAGGGTTAGGATACATGGATTGCTTGAAGGCATTGTACTGGAATGTGCAGATATTTTAACCTCCCTGTCTAAGCCCATCATGACGGTACTTATGTGGGTTTGCCCGTCTGTGGCTGGTGGGAGTATCAGCATGTCAAGATAAGATTTCGGTCCATTGGAACATAGAAAGCATCTGGCTCAGCTCAGCGGCCAGCAGGAATCCTATTCTGGGTTCTGCATCAGAGCCCAGGAACTCCCAAGTCAGGTACTAGAACAGGAGGTAACCACCAGCCTTGTTTCCCATTTTTTGACTTGAGAGGACTATCCGCTTGGGAGCAGTATTATTTTCCATTTGAATTGCCAGACCAATCAGAGCAATGGTCCACTTGGTCCAGTATCTTATCCCATAGTGGCCAGTATCAGAGGAAGATATAAAACCTCCACGGGGAACAGTTATGTGCCAACGTGCCAGCAGGAAAGTTTCCTCCTACCCAAGGCAGTTAGTGTGAAGCACATGATCAGACATCCACTGAATCAATGGTAATACGCCCACTGACTTCAATGGGCACTGATTCAGGCCTTTAGTGATTGGCTTTCATCCTGGAACATGAAGGTTTCATATCCCTTATATATTTTTATCCTAGCTATGGTAAATTAACTACAGTAAATTACTTAATAAAGCTACTTCTGCATGGATGTGCAAGCCGGGGTGTGCTTGTGGCAAGTTTGTAGTCAATGATGTGGAGAACCGGGAAGAAGCAACATTTTGTTTTTTCTGTTTTCTGAAAGGGCGGGGCAGTACACTGGGTGCTCACTGACACAACTGCTGCCAAGTTCCTGTGGGCCAGACTAGTGCTTCTGCAAAGGCGAACTCATTGCCTGATACAGTTCATTAAGATACACCATCTACAGAATCTTCCAGGAGGATTAAACACAAATTATTCAAAATCTTTAAAAGATATCAGTTACTGTGAAGAGACTCAGTGGTGTGGCCTTACAGGGGTTTGTCTACACAGGGGTATTAGTGCACAACAAACTAGGGTGTGAATTTCAAGCACACTAGCTACTCCACGCTAACTGTCCAGTGGACACACTTACTGGGTGCCCAGACTGCCCTTCAGTGGTTTAGCTTAATGTACTCCCAAAGTATAGTAAGCTATTGAGCACAAAGGCACTCTTAAGACATTTAAACAAAAATTCACACATATCATCATTACCGAAGAGACAGTACCATACTTACGGGTCATTTGATTTTGGTATCAATGTGCCTAATTCTTTAATGCGATCGTTAATATTAAATCTTCTCCTTCGTTCAACTTTAGGAAAATAAAGAAATATACATTAGTAAAAATAATGCTTTCTGCTTACAGAATGAAACCCCTTTAAACTTAAAGATTTCAAAAACACTTTATGCTTTATACATACATGTATACTTGACACCTGAGGCACAAGTATGTTATAAAGCTTAAGTGAAGTAAGTCTTATACCCACTTTTCAACTGGATAAATTAAGACACAGAAACTGAGTGATTTGTCCAAGGACATCCAGTTTGTCAGTGCAAAGGCAAAAAAAGACCTAAGTTCTGAGTCCCAGTCTCATTCTTTAAGAACTTTGCCATACTTCCTCAAAACACTACATGATCCAATTTAAAAATCTTAAACCATACTGTGCCATCAAGGAGACGTTGCTATTGAAACCAATGGGAAGTTCTGCTTTCTAACAAGAGGCATGAGATTGTTTCTTGTTTTTAGAAATGATATAAAGGATCCTAAAGTGTCCTTTTAGAAATTTAAAGTTAGTAAAACATGTGTATTCATGGTTGGCAAATATAAAAGTATGCTCCTTAAAAAAAAAAAAAATAATAATAATAATAATAATCATAAAAAATATATGCACACAAGTTTAAAGATTAGATACATGAATTGATTGCATACATTAAGTTTTTGTTTAAACTACAAATTTTGGTACAATTTTGTATGGTGTATTTGTCAAAGGCAACTGGCCACATTCTACTCTCAGTTATACCAGTGCAGGTGAAACCCCTTTGAATTCAGAATTTGGATCATATTCTCATAAGTTTAAAAAATTGTTCTCAAATAATTGTTTTAAAAAAATATTGCTTTTAATTCAATAGCGAGTTTCAGCAATCAGTAGGAACGAATTTGGGATATTCGATTTGTGGCTATAACCAATAAAGTGGTGTAAGTACTGCACAGTAAGCCACCCAAAGCTTTAAGCAGCCTGCATTCCAATGCCTTTTTAAAAATAATTAAAATCTTAATGATCATCTGTGTAACTTACTCGTCACTGTGGGTCATCAACTAAAAAATTAAGGAAATATTGTACACTGAGCATAAACAAACTTACTTAAGTTGTGATTGTCTTTCTTCTGCCTCTCTTTAGCCAGCGCCCTTGCTTCTGACTCTGTAGGAAAAATACACGCTGTGCACGTGAATGAAGTCATTAGAATTTTGGAAATTCAAGGAATACAACATAGCAATTTATACAGCACATCCATATTTCTGATGTCATATATCTTATCACTAGAGATATGCCTCACTACGGACACCATAGTAACACAGCTACATCGCTGTAGCTTTGCTGACATAACCCCATCCAGCGTTCCTCAAACTGACGGTCCCGACCCAAAAGGGGATCACAAAGCAATTGCATGGGGGTCATCAGATCACAAAAAATATTGAGATAACCTTTCGATCCTTCGCTCGGGTTACCATACTTTAAGTTCCCAAATAGAGGACACTGCTGGGGGAGGGGAGCTGGAAGGGGGGTGGGTACAGCAGCTGCCAGTCTCCCACTACCCAGCTCTGAAGTCTGTTCTGCCAGAAGTAAGGGTGGCAATACCATACTGTTGCTTTTCACTTTTTGAGAAGCTCTAGTGCCTTTGACTGCAGGGATAGCGATTACATGCTTCATTTAGCGCTCCTCTGAGTATGTACAGTAATTTGGGGGGGGCCCCGCGGGATCGTCAGAACCTGAAATATTTTTAAAGAGGGGCTCAGCAAAAAAAGTTTGAGAACCCCTGGCGTAGAGGAGGCCTACAGAGACAGAAAGGGTTTTTTCATCCATGTGGAAATACCGCCTCCCCCAATGATGATAACTACGCCGATGGAAGCACTATTCCATTGACACAGCTGTGCCTATATTGGGGGTTAGGGCAACATAACTGTCAGTGAGGGGTGTGTTTTTTCACACCCCTGATTGACATTGCTAGGTCAACCTAACTTTAAGTGTAGACCAAGCCTAAGAGAAGAGAAGGGACCTATTTCAGCAAGGTACCTAAGCACAATGCTAAGACACAACAACGTGCTCACAGCAGTGCAAGAATTATCCAAGCATTATAGAAAAAAAAAGATTTCACTTCTTTAAAAGCAATAGGTGAAATCCATCCCTGAGTAAAATACATGGACTCCATTGGAGTTACAACAGGGAAGAAGTTAACCCAAAAGTTCTAAGGAGGCATCTGCATAGCCACCTAGAAACAGGGTGAGATTCTTCCACTGGATTTGAACCTCTCAGCCATAGTGTGCAGACAAGCAAAGGGTTTAAATCCCATAAGGAAAGGTGGTGTGAAAAATATGCTTAAAAACACTCTAAATCTGCAATTACACATATTTCTGTTGCAGCACAAATAATTTTACTCATCACATGGGAACACAATACAAAACAAGAAGCAGATCATGATGTGTTTTCCTGAACACAGAAAGGGGATTATGATGTTCTCAATATCACCGTACTTCCAGACCTCAGTTATGGGAGAGCAAAAAGCTTTTCTACCCTGAGGATGCAGAGATCAGAATTCTGTGTCTGTGTCCACACTGGGGACAACGAAATCCTCATTTACAGCAACAGATCTCCTCAAGGAAAACACTACTTTCTGATTTGAACTGATAAGCCCCCAACCCACACGACATCAAGAGTATTGCTTTTTAAAGGGAAATTCTTCAGATGCTTCCATATTTTTATGTGCATTCTGGTACCATACCTAAGATCTGAGGCACTGTCCACACCCAGGAAGCTAGTCCCTGCATATGACCTGCTAGCACATATTCTGATGTCTCTGCTCTTACAGTGTGCAAACCATTGCTCTGAACCACCCCCATCTAAGGGATGATTGTGGCAGGGAGACAGTCGACCTAAGTCGAGATAAGTGTCTGGAATTAACACCACATCTGAAAGAGCATTCCTCTTTCACAGATTTTTTTCGCTCTACATCCCAAGTCATAGGCACCAACCCCCCGGGGGTGCTGGAGCACCCCCGGGGAAAAATTGGTGGGTGCTTTGCACCCATCGGCAACTCCCCCCCTGCCCTAGCTCACCTCCGCCTTCGCTCCACCTCCTCCCCTGAGCGTGCCGCGCAGCCCGCTTCTCCCCCTAGCTCCCAATGCTTGCTGCTGCGAAACAGCTGTGGGAGGAGGGGGAAGACGGGGAACGCAGCGCGCTCAGGGAAGAGGTGGGGCCGGGCCGGGGATTTAGGGAAGGAGTCCAATAGGGCCAGGGAGGGGGCGGAGTTGGGGCAGGGACGGGGGGGGGGGGGGTGGGAGGGGGGGGGGGTGGGGGCAGAGTCAGGGCGGGGCCGAGGGCGGGTTAAGCACCCACCTGTGCCGGGAAAAGTTGGCGCCTATGTCCCAAGTCTCACACAACCTTGTATTGTGCATCTGCCAGTCTGGCTGCTTTCCTATGTATTCCCTCAGGTTGTGTGCTTAGCTTGCATCTAGAGGCTCAGCTAACTTTCCGCCATTGTGGAACATCCTGTGCCTGGTTGCTATGGTCTTCAATCAGACTTCGTTCACAAAGGGCTTTTGGAGCAGCACACCTTTTTCAAGCATCTCCACACCTCTAGTGCAATCCTAATGGCCTTCCAAGGCAAGCGACCATTTTATCAGCCACAACAGCCTTTGTTTATATGGCATGACCATATGTCAGAAAGCAAACGGTGCCAGTGGCTTGGCGCTGGCACAGCGGGAGGACTCCCGCCAGAAGAGTCAGCACGTGCAGAGCTGCTCAAGGAGTACATTGGAGCTCGCTGCTGCCCAACATCTGTGGTTTAGTTCAGTGAGCTTGAGAGACTGCAGAACGCCAACCTAGCAAATAGGTAAGAATGTAGGCAGCCAAGAAACTAGGCCTCTAGCATGTCTGCTGAAGGTTTCATCCCCAAATACCAGATTGTCCTCAGAGTATGTCTCTTGTTAAGAGGAATTGGTCCTGTGCTTAAAGCCAGTTTTACAGGGGCATAAAGTGTACTTAATAAAACTATCCCCTAAATGCTGAACTATCCCCTAAATGTGCCTAGCTGCTATTTTGCCTCATTCCCAAAATGAAAGTGAAACTAAGACAGCGAGAGGTGCCTCAAAGAATACCAGCTTTCCCTTCTCTAAAACACACCCCCAGTCTTAAAGCCTCACTCTAGTTTGCTTCTGCATAGACTTGTATTTTAAACAATGGACTGGTTTTTGGGTTATTGCTTTTTTAAACTCATGTCTTTTTTAAATATATGTTCTTTCCCTTGGAGCTGCAATGGAAGGTGATTTTATCCATCTGTTACTTCCTAATGCATCTAAACGTTTGGGATCAGAGCACTGTTCATATGTAAGGAAAGTCTGTTTTAGGACTTAGGTGATGAGATTCTTGGAAGATTCTTAACCTTTATGATGATATAAATGAGTAAATATCCATTCATTCCTCAATACCTGACCACCTAAATGCAGCAGCAAGGGGTAATTTGACACTTGTTAGAGGATCCCACATTCATTACCTGACAGTATTACAAATTATTTTCTTATCATTAATAATCATCCCCATTGGCAGAGTCACTACATACAGTATTCTTCTCCGTGAAGTCTCTTGAGAAGCATCATGTTAATTCAAGTCGCTATTTCACCTATAGTCGGAGCAGCATCTAATAGATCCAATCTAGAGAGTAGCTATGTAAGAGATGCGAAGAGCTTTCTATCTTTTAAATGCTGCAGGGTTTTACTCTGCAGTTGATTATGAAAACGCTTGGATTTCCACGCATTATGGTACTGTCCTTGTTTGTTACAAAGCAAACTGATTACATATCTATGGAAAGGAAACTAACCCCTCATGAGCTGTGTAGTGGAAGCCAACAGGTCTGCTAGGAAATGTACAGCTCGATTCTCCAGTTTGCACCTCCAAATTTCCCTTTGCATAACTGAATTTTCAAACAGGAAACTCTCATGTCAGATAATTTCAAATGATAACGTTTTAAGATCATTTACCTGTGAGCTCCCTTTTTATATTGGGAAGATTAGCTGGACACGAGTTGCTGACGTTCAGCCCTGAAGGAGGCATGCCTTGGTTGCCATAAAGGTCAATCAAATTGCCAGATACGGGTAACTGGAAAAGATAAAAGGGAGAAGGGTCACTTGCTGTGTCCCATCTGAAACACTTGAACAAAGCCAACATTTGCTTAGAAATCTGTTCTCGGCTCCATGCGCAAACAGGAAGCTCAACATCACTAGTGAAAATGTGCCTGGACGTGAAAAATAACTACTCTGCAATCCTTTCTCAAAGGCGAGATCCCAGAAGACACAGAAAGCAAAGGATGATACAGAATATATAGACAATGCCATACAGATGCCAAGGAACTTCACTCTCCAGGCTACGAAGGACCTCTGCATAAGAGGTAACTAGATTTTTTTATATGTTATGATATTGTTCCTGTAGAGTTAGTTTAAAAAAACTGACTATACTTGTATTGGGGGAAAAAGGGAAAAAAGCCTTTAAAGTTTAAAATGTAACCATAAGAGGGAGCCCAAACTCTCCCATAAATGTTAAAGAAGTGACATTGCCTAACAGAAATGAATTACACATTCATGTAATGTGGACTTGTTTAAGCCAACTGTATTTAGCTGACCTGAGAGCCGCCTGCATAGTATAGACCTACCTTGATTTGGGATTTTCCTGTTCTAACATGAAAAACACACAGAGGGGTGGGGGAGGTTTCCACACTTTTTTGCATTATATGGGCCAGGGTGTCTCAAATCATGGAGTTAAAGTGCCATTACATTCTGCAGGAGTTCCAAGTACCTGAGAAGGCCTGCTAGGAGGGATCTGCAATAAATGGAGCCTTATGGTCACATGACCTCATGTTAATGATGTGAAGTCACCATGTGGCAGGAGAGGATGCAGGCTGCACAAATTGTGCAACTGATAAACGTTGGGGAACAGGGGCTTATTGGAGAAATACCTAGTCAAAAGTGACACCAAGAGTCTTAACCTAACTACATCCAACTCCCCTAAGCATGCAGGGTACGGTTATGAAGTGTCCGTTAAAAGTCTGGTCAGCAGTGCGGTGGGGCTAAGGCAGGCTCCCTGCCTGCCCTGGCTCCGCACGACTCCCGGAAGTGGCAGCATGTCTGGCTCCTAACAGTGCAGGGGGGACCAGGGAGGCTCCATGTTGCCCCCACAGCTTCCATTGGCTGTTAGTCACAGCCAATGGGAGCTGCAGAAGCAGTGCCTGTGGGTGTGCTGCCTGCCCCCTGAGCCTAGGAACTAGACATGCTGCTGCTTCTGGGAGCCGCATGGAGCCAGGGCAGACTGGGAGCCTGCCTTAGCCTTACTGTGCCGCCAACCAGGTGCTGCCTCAGGTAAGCCCTGCACCCCGAACTCTGTCCCACACCCCAACCCCTGCCCCAGGTCGGAACCACCCCCCCCTGCAACTTAACTCCCTCTCAAAGCCTGCATCCAACCCCCTGCCCCAGCCCTGAGCCTCCTCCTGGAGCCCATTCCCCACACCCCCTCCTGCACCCCAACCCTCTCCCACACCCAAACGCCCTTCTGGAGCTGCACACACCCCCACACACCCCAACCCCAGTCCTGAGCCCCCTCCAACACACCCAAACTCTCTCCCATAGCCCACACACCCTCCTGCACCCCAACCCCCTGCCCCAGTCCTGAACCCCCTCCTGCACCCCAAACCACTCACCCCTGGCCCCACCCTAGAGCCCAGACCCGCTCCCGCACCCCAACTCCCTGCCCCAGCCCTGAGCCTGCACCTCCAGCCGGAGCCTTAACCCCCTCCCACACTTCAGCAAAAGTGAGTGAAAGTGGGGAGAGTGACCGATGGAGGAAGGGGTGTGTGTGGAGTGAGTGGGACTGGGGCCTCAGAGAAGGAACGGGGCAGGGGCAGGGCAAGGGTGTTCAGTTTTGTGCAATTAGAAAGTTTGCAACCCTAATGTGGGGACATAGGGAATACATAATGCACACGCTGTTTTTACATGCAGTATGATATATATGAGTGAGGAAAGTAGAATTGGAGTCTACCTAGTCATTTCTATCTATTCTCTCTCAATTACAACTGTGTAACCTGTAGGCAGCGCTGTTAACACGCAAAAGATCATTAGGCTGGAACACAGAGCAGGGGTTGCTTCTTATAGGCAAACAGGAGCTACTTATTATATGTGCACTGGTAGCAATGCCTAGAGTTAACATTGCTGAGCATTTCCTATTACCGGATCATGTTTTCAGTTGCTTCTAACTGTTTAGGCTCCAATTTTCCATACCAGGTGTCTGCCTCAGGCAGAATTTGTTTGGGTACAAGATTTGGAGGGAAAATTCGTTTCTTTGCTCATGCTCAAAACTTCTTACAACTGTTTCAGAAGTCATGATAAGCTGTAGTGCCTCAATGCTTTGGAGCACAAACTTGAAATTTGACAGTTGAGTCTCTAGTGTCAGGGATGTGCCTTCTGCTGTGCCCGGGAAACCCCACTCAAACTTGGCCAAGTTACAAGCCTCTGAAAAATCGGAGTATGCACAAGCTCAGCAAAGGTTTGTTAGAGGGTAGCAAATAGAATCGTCAAAGAATGGATCTGCACCGGGCATGCTCCATCCCCAAGCAGTTCCTACATGCGGACAGGATTGTGCATAAGCTATTCCCACAGGGCAACTGAGTATGCTCCATCTTGGGGGCGGTAGGGTCTGAACAGGACTTTTCCTGCACTTGCTCCTGCAGCCTAGAAGAGGGCTTCTGTGGCACTAAGCATCATAACCGAGCACCAGAAGTTCTCTCTCCCATGCTCTCAATCTCTCCCTTCTAGTGCCCACGCCGCCTGGAGGAGAACGGGGAAGCAGTCAGATTCAAGTGCAAGATGGTGAGATGAGGGATGAAAAGTTGAGAGGAAATCGGGGCCAAAATTGACTGGGATGATCTGAAGGGATGGGGGCAGAAGGGCAATAACTCCTGGAGTACACACCCCTCCAGAACCAGAAACTGAACCAGGATTCTCAAGTATTAACACTTCTCTGACACCTAACAAATATATTTGGGAATCCCACTGACAAAATAAGAGTCTTTTTCCTCTACTGGCTCTTCTACCTAGAGGATAACCGACTACTCAATAGCTCAAGTGATAGTGCTCTGTGCTGTGGATCCAAAAGTCCCCCAACTCTGCTGATAACCCATCTGGGGGGGGGGGGGGGGGTCAACATGATTTCCTGTCTGGGTTTTACTGCAACTCAGGTAGCTTTCCACTGTTTGGGAACTTGATGCAGATCATCTCAAAGTAGCGAAACAACCTTCAGTCTCCCAGAAGAGGTAATGGAGGAAGGGTAAGCCTGGCCCCCAACTCAGCTTGGGATGGTCACTCACAAGAGTGTGGTGTAATGAGACCTCTCCCATCAGGTGTGTCACTCTCAGGGTTTGGTCCTCCAGATGCAGAGGCACACATGAAGTACAGAAGCGGTGTAAATTTCTGTCATTCTTGTTGCAAGATTATGTCAGGATCCCTGAGTACTACAGCTACCGGAAGTTGTAATTTCCAGCTAAAATAATGGCTGGTTGTGCTGGACTCTAATGAAAGGATCTCTTGGGAAACTGGGTGGTAAGTTATGAAACTGAACCATCTCACCACTGATTACAGCCTTACCATCCTTTCCCAATAGCATGAATGTCCACATTCATTTCATTGTGCGTTTTGAATAACCAAGACGGAAAATGGTCTGGCTAATCGACGAAGCACCATGATGCATTGAGGGGCTCCCCTTCCCAAACTGGGGCATCCTACCTATCCTTAGTACTGTCCTGTTCCTTACAATTCCTCCTGACCTACAAACATCATTCCATGACTAACACGGAGCTCCTCTAAAGAGGAGATGTGACTGTTGCAGGAAAGGCAGATTTTAAAGGAAGTCAGGCTAAACGTTCAGGAAGCATTCCATTCCATTTTGGAATTTTGCTTAAGCTTCATTAGTTTTGGTGAGTTTGCAGTTAAACTTCCCCACCCAGCTCTGCTTTTTAAACCTAATTTGTATAAGAGCTAAGCATTAGGTACTATACCCCAGCTATTCTGCTGCTGGGTCACTTCCAAGCAGACTGCAAGTAGGAGGTGGCCTTTGTTATGTTTCTTATTGTCAGATCAAATACATCACACTTGAGTTTTGGTCACAAGTGAGAAGACAGGTCTTTGGCAGCAAAGGGCTACTGCTGTAATTTATTGCAAAAAGCCTGATGCTTTTCAATTAATTGGTGCTTGAACCTCCCATTAGCACTCTCTCACTATAGATCTTCTACTTTGAAAATCAAGTGCACTTAGGGTGACCAGATGTCCCGATTTTATAGGAACAGTCCTGATTTTGGGGTCTTTTTCTTATATAGGCTCCTATTACCCCCCACCCACTGTCCCAATTTTTCACATTTGCTGCACTGTTACCACATGGGGCAAACTGTGCCTTTTCTTTTTTGTTTCTAACAGAACAACAAAGCCTTTGTTATGGTCTAAGCTGAGCAGAGCTATTTATAGATTGAGAGTCTCTGAGGACTGCTTCCTTTCCATGTTCTTTCACCTCGTAGTTAAATCAATAGTAAGCCTACAGATGTTTTACAATGTTACAGCAAAACAGAGTAAGTTCTAAGGACCCAATCCTGCTCACAACGGCAAAATTCCCATTACTTCAATAGGAGCAGGATCAAACTATTTGAACAGTAATTGCAACAAGATTCATGATATGTTTTTTCTTGTTGCTTGAGAAGAGCACTGGCTTGAAGTTTACTGGGGAGAGTGGGATAAACTTCCTAGCCAATGCAGTTTTACTTTGATGACACGAAGAATCCCAGATGTTGCCAATCATATTATAATATCTCAGTATACAGCAAAGTATAGAAAGCCTGCATCCTTTTTTTAAGTAATTGATCAAATTAATCCAAAGGATAGAGTTTTTCCTAACGCTATTTAAAGCTACTTATATTGGAAACTGAATAAATAACAATGAACCATACGCAATAGTACTGGACTTTAAAGTTCACTCTCATTTCATTTAAACCACAGGTTTGGAGGTCTCCATTACAGCTGTGAACTGTAACTGCTGGCACATGTGCCTATTGTGTTGTTACTGGGAGCATGTCTGCACATGGGGAAACTGAAAGGGTTCCCCACTAAAGTAGCACAGAAAAGCACTGGGTGCCTTTCTGGGGGTGCAGGGTTCCCACATCAGGGGTCCCTGTGAAAGGGCATAGGGGAGGAGAAATGTAGGAATCACTTATGGAAAGGTTCTATGGGATTTAGTAGGAATTAATCCAATAGGATTCTATAGAAATTACTCCAAGAATTAACTGAAGAGGATATCCTTAATAGGAGGTATTATACTGCCCATGGGTTTTTGTTTTAAACCATCCTAACAGGTTTTTGTTGTTTTTTTAAACCATCCTATAGAATTCCACAGCAGAGCTGTGCATTTTGAATCACGCTATGAAATCTGAATTCTATCCCTGTGGCTCAAAACTCCGATTTAAAAGTTATTTTTATAATCTAGAGGACTTTTCTATGAGGGATATAACCAGAGCTTCTTCAGTGGAGCACACAAGCTCAGAGTGTGTTCATAAGATAGGTGTGGGATTTTCTGGGAAGAAAGGGCTAGGCTGTTTAGCATCAAACAGGTATTATAAAGAGATGGCAACTAATGCCAGTAAGTCCCTTGAGAGCTAGCTGTTAATTCTGGAATTAAATAAAAAACAAACTAATATCAACTGACTCAGTTCTACCCTTTCAGACTTAATAGAACTGACACCTTAGGTAAACAATTTATTGGTGTCTCTTCCATTTCACACATCCCTCCTTTCTCCTCTCTGGTTTTCTGAGCTCCCTTTTCTCTTTCCTCTCTTTCTTAAGCTGTCATTTTCTTTACTCCCTTGTGTTATTTTTCTACCCTCTTGCCAACCTCTCCCTCATCTAGAAAGAGATGTCTTGTCTCTTGTCTACACATAGAAGTTACACTGGTTTAAACTAAAGGTGTGATGATAAACTCATTTGGTTAAACCTGTGCAGTTTTGCATGTGGATACAAAAAGGTTTAAACCTGGTGTATGTCTATCTGCTTACCTTGCACCTGATGTAAAGCTATGTACGGATGTAGGAATCTAGGGGCACAAGGATCTTTACATCTGGGCTGCTGATTCCCCAGGCTGAATGTAACTTCCCTGGGCTAGCTCCATCTCACGGTGTAAGGACAAGACTAGGTGAAATGAGCTTACCCTTTGCTAATTGGAGACTGGGCCAGGTACCATGATGACCTCCCACTAGGGGTGAGGGGAAAAAACGCCTCCCCTTGCAATTAGCACAGGAACCTCCTAAATATGACTCCAACGCAGATGGTCGTGGCTATACCAAAATCCAACCCCTTGTAACTGCTGTCCCACAGCAATTGCTAATGTTTTTAAACCAAGTTCCACCCTGTTGCTTTTCAGTGTAAATTCTTAATAATCATTATATCATCTATCTAACCACTAGAGACGGTGGCTAGCAAAACGTGCTGTGCTGGGATTTCACACTAAAAGCTATTCTAAAGCGGAGGGGATTTAGATGTAGCTGGACACGACGCCTAGCAGTCACTATAATGGAAAAGAAAGGACCATTGTACCGTATTGGCCATTTGCAGGGCAGGATCCATCAGGCCAAGGATTTCTTCGTTATAACTTGATTCCAAGCTAATTATGTCGTCAATTACATCATCCATCTGCAACAGAAAGGTGAATGGGGAAAAATGCAAATAACTTGAAACTGAGTTTGTAACAGGGTTGTACACAATAGTAATATTTAAAAATTAAAGAGAGACACCCAGCAATGCCTACAGCCCTCCTTAGTTCTGTCTCTGTTGGACCCTGAAACCTATGCATTTTTGCCACACTCCAATTCTGTCTCCCAGTGATAATCACGACTCTCCCATCCCAGGAGCGGGTAAGCTGCCTTCAGATATCATCAATGACATTCTTTAATCAGCAGGAGGAGTCAACATTGAGTTGCCAAGCATACCAAGACCAAATGTGCCACAAGTAGGTGGGTTTGGGAGGCGTAGGGCAAAGAAAAGGGCACTGTCTCCAGTGCTACCAACCAGCGTGGCAATTCTACACATTTCAGAATGGTTTCTGGTGGCAACTTCAGAGAGTCCATTCTTGTATAACGGCCAGCATTTGTATTCCTAGGGACTTTGATCAGAGTCAGGTTTGAAATACAGCTTTGTAACCGACAGCCCCACATGGAGTACCATAAAATCAGAGATAGCAGTAAACCGTGATGGCACGTGCCTTGGAGAGGATGGAAACAGAAGTCCATTCAAACGCTATCAGCAAAACATAATTTGAGACTAGCTTCTGTGCATTTTTTAAAACTGGCATATAACTTTATGAAAGAGTTGTGGGACTAATATGAACCTTCTTCCTGGTCCTCATCTGTCTCTTCTTTTCCTTCTGTCTCTCCTCTCCTCTCCTAACCCTTGTATTTCACTTTCTTGCCTATCACCATTGCCAAGGATTTCAAAAGTTCGTCCTTGAAACGGTTGCCTCCATCTCTGGTGGAATCCAACTGGTTCACCTCCCTGATATTTCTCAATTGGCAGCTATTTCCATGGGCGACTCATAGGAGATGAGTATCAGAGGGGTAGCCGTGTTGTCTGAATCTGTAAAAAGCAACAGAGAGTCCTGTGGCACCTTTAAGACTAACAGAAGTATTGGAGCACAAGCTTTGCGTCTGACGAAGTGGGCATTCACCCACGAAAGCTTATGCTCCAATACTTCTGTTAGTCTTAAAGGTGCCACAGGACCCTCTGTTGCTTTTCATAGGAGATGCAGTTTCCAAACCAGCTCAACAGAGCAGGGAGTCCAGAGAGGAACATATAGTAACAAAGAGACACTGTAGCAATTACAGGCAATATACTAGACACCATTTTTGCAGGGGAGTGAGAATTCATATCCTTGACTCATATATCCCTATGCTAATAAAGAAATATTAAACTACCTCATCTCACATTATCAAATCTGAATGTAATCTCCATAGAAAGAGGGTCATTCAACATACTAGAGCATCCTAAATAAAATGACAGGATAGAATTAGAATGCATTTCTCCTTCCCACTTAAATCCCTATGAAAAGAGCAACATACAGGAGCATTCTTTCCAACAATCTTCCCAAGACTTATTTAGAATGCAGAGGCTAAGATTGGCGTGTGGAAGAAGGGTCAACCCTTTTCAGATATACTTCTAATGCACTTTTGAAATAAACTCATAGAAAAGGACACCACAGATTTGGTTTCTATATAGTAATTCTGCCACTCTTATCCTTAAAAAAACACCCTACAAACTAGGGGGTAAGTTTCCATATTGGTGATCATGGGGAAACATAGGTTCTCTTTATAAAGGGTTCTGTTCTCCCAACTCCTGTATCATCCAGTACCTGCATGCATGACGCTCGCGTGTGTGTGTTCAGAGCCGGGCACTCGCTCTCCACCCTGCTTTGCTCTTCAAATTTATAAAATCCCTGTGAATATAAAAAAGGGGGAAAAAAGCAAAGCATGGACCTGGATTTATGGCATAGTCTCTCCTCTAGACGGGCATGGTTGAGCCAGTGTCATGCACACATATGCCTGATGACACAGCAACGTGAAGCTTTAACTCCCTAGAGAAAAAGCAAAATGGGGGTGTGATCATGATTATGGGAAGGAGCTATTTTATTTTCATTTATTTTAAAGCACGTAAACAATTGAATAAAAGAACAAGGAAAGCCCTGCTCTCTTGGCATGTGCAAAGTGATCGCTGCAAAAAGTAAATCTGCGAAGACATGCACATCGCATTATTATATACTATCAAAGTAGGAGCAGTGGATAAATTTGCTTTTAGAGAGTCTTCTTCACTGGACTTATGCAGGTGCACAAATAAGCATCGACTTATACGCACTGGATAGTCACACTTACAGATGTACATAAGCATTAGCATCGGCACACATTCGTCAGCACCAGTGAGGTCGTTGCTGCAAATGCTGCGGCAGAAGACTTCTAGGCATCATGCAAGTGAAATTTTGCATGTGCACAACTGAGGGCTGAGACAAATCCCAAGCAGTAATATTTTAAAAGGGTATAACACCATGATATTTTGGGAAGCTATCTAACTAACTCATAACTCAAAAGAGAGACAAAGTGAGTGAGCTAATATCTTTTATTGGACCATCTTCTGTTGGTGAGAGAGAGAGAGAGAAGCTTTTGAGCTTACACAGAGCTCTTCCTCCAGTCTGGGAAATGTATTCAGAGTATCCCAGCTAAATATCAGGTAAAACAGATTGTTTAGCATAAGCAGTTAACACATACTTCAAGGGCCTATTCAAAGTGAAGTTGCCTGATAATACCCCTGTAGTCATAGAACAGAAAGGGGGGTTAAGTGGGTTACAGGTTGTTGTAATAAGACATAAATCCAGTGACTTTGCTAGACACTAAAAATCACAATCTTAATAAAGATATGAATTTAAGCTCCCAGGATTATCTTTTGAAAGTACTGTGCAGGTTTCCTTCAAGGAGGACTGACAAATCAGATATAGACAGATCGCTTTTGTGAAAGTTATTTCAGTTTTATTTTACTTCAAAAATTCTCTCCTCACAATGGTTTGTGGTTTTCTCTTTTTTTTAAAAAAAATGCCTTTTACTCTTTATACTCTGAATGAGCCACAAAAGCATTATTCCAGAAAGTTACAACCAACCAACAAAAATGGCTTTGCATTCGTCAAAGGTCAATTACTCACTGTTTTGTGCATTGACCAGGCACAAAAGAGGCTTTAACAAGATGTGTAAGCCGAGTACAGCAGCGCAAAGGTTAAACAAAATTAAAAAAAAAACAAAACCGGGCCAGAGATTTTTCACCTCAAATATTTTATATTGATATATACATATTTTATATATTAGAAATGACAGTTATATTTTTCAAGTCAACGCTTCACAACAGAAGATAAATTTGAGATCTTTATCATGAGTGACTCTGGCTTAACCTTATTCACAGAAGATAAGTCAGAATTTTATTAAGCATGAGACAATATCACAGCAGAGACACGATTATTTACCTCTTTTTCACAGTTGGAGTTAAGTGTAAGCATAGCCATTGGACTGTTCGGTGCGCTGCTTCCAGTTCCAGGTGGCATGACATGATCACCAGGCTGGTTTGGACAGGGCAAGCTCAGAGCTTGGTTGGTATGTTTATTTGCTAGAGTGGTAGAAAGGTACTGCTTTACCTGCTGCCGTTGGGCTTGCTGAATGTGGTACTTGGTTGGATTTTCAAGGTGAGTCTGCACCTGCAAGAATAGGGTAAAAGGACTGCGTTATTGTTTTATGGAGTCATTATAACATTATTCTAGATGCACGTTTATCCCAGATATACTTCATGGGCCAGATCCTCAGCTAGTGCAAATCTGTGTTCGCACCACTGAAATAAATTGCATTTCAGCAAATTACAATAGCTGAAGAAATGTCTATTTGCCTCCTAATGTACCAGTACTTGCAGTTCATAAACTTAATTCAGGATTCCAGATTTGATTGTTTTTCCCACTATTCTGTTAATTTTAAGTGACAAAATTAAGTTATTTAGGTTGGTCTCCTGTGATCAGTAGTCAAGTGAGTCCTGTTTTTTGAAATAGCTGACAAGCTTTTTGAAAAAAACAGTAAAATATTTTTTAGTCCAAATGACAAATGTAAACAAAATTAAGCAAATAAATAATTACATTTTCCTTTGCAAATAGAACACTTAATGCTTATATATACTTAGCATAATTTGAGCGAGACTAGGATAGCCTCTTTAAAACATGCGCTGGAAATAACAGATGACAGAACAGAAATATTTCAGTGTTGAAAATCTAAGTTAAATTAGTTTTCTATTGAGTATCCTCAGACATTTTCATTAATAGTAACTATTATATTAGAGCAGTCTTTTAACACTAAGAATATTTTTAAATGAATTCACTCATGCTGAAATGAGCCTATGCTACTATGTAGGCAATAAAAGAAAGGCAACAGCCTTCCAAGCAAAATTTTCACCACTGTTTGATCAATTTTGTATTTATCAGACACTGAACAGTATTGCTTTTATCAGCAGGAAATAATGGATCAATTGAAACACAACATCATACTGAAAAAGCTCATTACTTTCAAAAGTTAATTATGATAAAATTATTTTCAGTTGCTGAACAGCTACGAAAAAAGGTATCGTATCTCCCTAATTACTTATTGTGGAACAAAACAAATAAAATATACCAGATAATATACAGATTAAAAGGATTTCACATACACACACACGGGTAGCCAATTATTTTTGTCAAGATCCAAATTCCATTGTCAAGGTACAGTCAAGGTTCAGACTCTAGAGAAAATAATTAATAATAAAATAAAAAGATGTCGGGGTCCATTCAAAAGCATCTGGCTGTCTGGATTTGGCCCACGGTCCACCTATGGACAACCCCTACAGCAAATCATTTTTAACAGGTAAAGTGAGCATAAGATAACTCACCTGATAATGATTATATTCAAGCATTTCCAGCATGTTTATATGTTCCTAGCTTAACCAGGGAAATGGCTTAGCATTTATCCTTTATTTTCTGTTATTCCAGTTCAAAGGCTCATGTACAGATGCACCATAAACAAGCTAATCTGAAATGGCGGAAGAAATTTTACTACAACAGCTCAGGCTTATAATAAGCCAAGCTAATTAGTTACGCACATTGAGAAATAAACAGTTCACACAAGGGGCTTTTCTTGGAAGCCATGCAAGTTTAGCCCTAAATATTGGTATTAATTTTTTTTCCATAGCTTTGACGTCATGCTTTTTCATAAACATAAAAGGACCTTTTAAGTGATGGACTATCAAAGTCAGATTGACAGTTAGCTCAAGGCCAATTCACTATTCATCTTTAGTTCCAGTCATACTAACAGACAATGGTAGTTTTCTTTAACAGTAAGGTTAAGAGTTGTCTGTCCCGAGTAAGAAGCGGAAGCTGCACAAAATGCTACAAGTTTGATGCAGTATTCACCGGCAGTGGTGTACACCGAACAAATGTATATAGTTGTTTAGTCCTATGCTGAGCTTCCATGTTTATTGTATATTGTCACACAATTCCAACCTTACCTAACCCTATCTGAATTGGGAGGACATGGACTAGGGCAAAACACCCACTCTCCACGGTGTCATCTTTATCCTTCCTCACCAACTCCTAGGGAATACCATAATAAGTTTATCAGACTTGGGTTGCATTACGACCTAAACATTGATCTGGCATTGTAAATATCTAGCTTCTGGCATGTAGAATACGGATTACCAGAAAAGTCCCAACGCAATTTTACGATCTGTAATTTAAAAAAGGCTTCCTCCAAAACTCGTTGGAGGGGCAATGAGTTTGTTTGTGTTCATACTGTTAAGGAAACATGTCAAACTGTTCCTGTTCAATCACCACTGAAAGTGGGATTTTAACATAATTTATTAATCAGCCTGATACTTTGTTGCGCTTGAATAATTCAGATCTGTGGTGGCAGTAATAGCTCTAGGTTTTCCACTTTAACGTGTGTGTCCTGTGATTATGTACACAGTTTTTAAGAACAGAAATACATCTATCTGTAATCAAATGCCACGCAAGGTTTGTAAAAAGAGCTGTGCACATAATGTTTTTTTCTATTTGCTGACAATTCTGAAAAAAAAAAATTGTTTTGGTCTCATGAAAGTTTCATTTTGATTTTGAGCAGTTAAACATTTTTGAACTTTGAAAAAAATAAAATAGAAGGAAATTTTGAAAACAAAATGCCATTTTGAACTGAAAAATTGACATGTTTCTATATTTTTCATCAAAAAAAAGTTGGGGTTGAACATTTTTCCTGTTTCTGTAAACACGAAGATCGTAGCATGTGCAATTAGCTTCTGTGTCTATACTAACACGAACACACAAGACTAAGCCTCTTATGCTTGAAGATTATTTACAAAGATACTTGTACAGTTATTTGTGAGATTATATTAATTTCATTATTTAGTATGCAAATCAAATTAACTTTACAAGTAACTTCCTCTACAACCATGGCCCAAGCGAAATTGAATTTTTATGGATGGAAAAAATAGCTGTTTACTTGAAGGAACACCCTTTCCACACAAATTCATTTGTTTCATCAATGAATAGGAAATCTACGAATGTAGGCTATGCATTATCTTCCTTTCTAAAGGGTTACTTAAGCTCCTAAACTTATTCTGAGCTCGGTAAGTATACCATGACAAATTTCCTAGCCTTCCAGATAAAAATTATGACCCCAATCAGAAATCTAACAACAAAAATCCATAATTTTCCTTGTCTACTTGTAAACATTACTAGCACATGTTAACTTACAGTATGGCAGGCCGCAGTAGGAGATCAGGACACTGTTATGTGACGCACTATACAAACATGTAGGAAAAGACACTTTCTGCCTCAAAATGCACATACAACTTGTGAGAGAAAAAATATAAAAGTATGAAAGGTGATGTACCTTGGGAAACAACACCAAAAACTGGATGAGAGGAAGGTTTGAAACAAAGCCATTAACTTTTGATAAAGAGGGTTTTATTGTAATAGAAAGATGTACAAGTATGGATTGCCTGCCCCTTTTCCTGTTGTATGTCCCCTCCTTGGAAATAACTGGCAGTAGATGGTTTAAGCAAAGCAATGTCTTGCGAATGACTCTGTAGGGGAAAGTGAGCCTCATATGGAAGGAAAGAGTGCAGTCACATGGAATGTTTGGGGGAATTTAGAATGTCTCTGCATTAGCGGAAGTATTATATGGAGTTCAGAAATAGAAGAAGCTTGTTGGCGCTGAAACACTGTTTTATTTTCAGTAATGGTGAACCGAGCAACAGCTAGAGACCAGGTCATCCTATATACACCGCACCTTTTCTTTGGATTTTTCCTCCTACAAATACACTAAGTCTGTATTTTGCTATCTAGCAAAAATTACTCTGTACTTCATTAGTATCCCATGTAGGTTTAAAAAAAGGTCTCTGGATATTTAGACTCTTGTTAATGGTCCCATAATTAAAACGGATGGAGCAAGATCCTATTTACCAGT
Source organism: Trachemys scripta elegans (assembly GCF_013100865.1). Classification (NCBI taxonomy): domain Eukaryota; kingdom Metazoa; phylum Chordata; order Testudines; family Emydidae; genus Trachemys; species Trachemys scripta. Next base: position 9,220,127 of record NC_048304.1, on the reverse strand, counting down.
TATGTGAAAGGACCCTCCCAACCCATTAGAGGGGCATACTGCTAAAACTATCCATGGTGTAAGTAAAATCAGTATTAGGCTCCAAGATTCCCTAGACCATACAAGCAGTGGCCACAATAACTGAAAATGTATGAAAGTTAATAGATTCATTTTTTCCCAGCCCTTATAACTAGGCCAGAATGGTTAACAAAGCTAGGGTATTTTCTCATCAAATATTTAGCTAGTGGCTTACATTAACTCTAAGCACATAATGCATACTATATTGGCAACTGTTTCCTCCAAACCCATTACATCCCATACTCAAGGTCAGTAAAGGGACACCTCAGAAGTTCCATATTTGTCTACCGGTTTAGAGAACCAAAGACACTTCCCATCAAGTGGGTTGGCGGGTCCAGAGTTCTAATGCTAATCCTGGTGACAAGTACTGTGCAGAAGTGTCTGAGATTACTGTATGTACTAGAGTTGGTTACTGTAGGTGGGAACTACATCTGTAGACTGATGTAGGTTGCTGGAGCTGCGGTAGTGTAGAGAAGTTGCTGGAGGTCCCTCTGAGGTTGTTCTGAGCCTGGTTGTGCATTGTGTTCTATATACTTCAAAAAGCTTTGAACTGCTCATTTTGTTGCAATCTACAAGATGTCCCTTTGCATGCAATCATGTTTTCTCTTTAGGAATTCGTAGGTAAATCCTGTTCATTCCTTATATGTTCATGCTATTAAGTCTCCACCCCAAGACATTTTATAAATACATTCTTTTCTCTATCCAGACTCTTTATTTCTGCTCCTAGCCTTGTTATTTACAATCCTGTTTCCAACCCCCACACCTGGGAGAGGCTCATCTGCTCACCTCCCACTCCTACAGGGTCACCAGTTACAATCCTCTAGCAGGTACATGTTGGAAATGTTTCACAATGCTTATAAATTGCTTGATATATTTATCTGGATACTTTCCGTCATCTCACCAAATCTTAGTGTGAAGCAAAACCAGGTCTGAGAATCAACACCATTTACTTGCACGTGGCTTACATATCACACAAGGTATAATAAGAATTATTAAGAGACTAATTCATGATTCCATAAAGAGACACACATCTTAGAGTCCTATCTAACTGTGAAGCATACTATATTTGTAAAGGATTTCAAGACAGATGTTTTTCATTTCAAAGTAAACAAGGGACCTTAGTTTTACAGGAAGATAGAAGTCTGCCTTGTCAGGTGTTATTTTTATTACACATAAGGCATAAAAGATGAGTTAAAGTATTTTGAGCTATCAGATGGAGATCGATAATGTCTACCTTTGGACAGAGTATACAGGATTAGGTGGAAGTGGCAATGGAAAGTGAACCAACAAATTTGGGTAGACTTTCTTGGGAAAAGCAAAAGGCAGCTTCCTAACTGTAGAGCCACCCTCTTATCATATCTCAGTTCCCTGCTCTCAGATATGGGCACACTAGAGCTCCTCAGCGAAATAGTTGAAAAAGGTTTCTAACTATCAAAACTATCTACTTCTCCCCTAACCTCATTCTCTGAAGTGGCTGAACTGTGTTTGTTGAATTGTCCAAAATACTTCTGCCTGCAGGGGAGCACAAGCATAGAAAACTTCAGATAAAGTGAAAATGCTTTTTATAAGCAGCTGAAAACAGGGGCTTATAATGGAAAAGCTTAGGTAAACTTAACTAAATTTGTGTGTGTGTGTGTGTGTGTGTATGTGTGTGTGTGTGTGTGTGTGTGTGTGTGTGTGTGTGTGTGTGTGTGTGTGTAGATAGATAGATATGCATGTGCTTTCTGACATACCTCTCTGTGGGCATGTTTTGGGATATGCAAATACTATTGATAACAGTTTTTCTTTTTAAATATAGTTATGGGAACCCTGTATTTACTTGCCATTTTAAAATGCTCAATAAAGCTTGTTAGAGACCTTGTGCTAAAAATTTCTGAACATTCATTGAGTGTGTTTCCCAGCTTCACAGAGCTACCTACATGTTAAGTATACTGAGTATACTCTCAGGCTGCACGGGCTATGATAACAGTCACTATCAGTGCTACAACAGCAGCCCCTGGGGGAAGAAGTGTTGGGTTTGACCTTCAGCTCTGCAGCACAGTCCCAAATAAAGGATTAAGTACTAGAGCTGGCTGCAGGAGTAGGCTGGTATTTTCCATGCAGGATGGGCATCATACTGAGTTATGTTTTAATGACTAACCTCATTTTACAGACTGCATAACCGAGCACATTTGGACAATTCCTTCTAGGAGGCAGTGTGGCAAAATGGATGGAACTTGAATCTGCCGTAACAGAATCCATATTGCTAATCCCAATTTGGGACGCCTCTCAGTGGGATCTGAGGCCTTGATCGTTCAATGAGGTTTATGAAGGACACAGAATTATTAACACCAGTTAGAAGAGATAAGTCTGGAACTTATGATCTCCTGGTTCCCGGTTCAGTGCAAAGTCTCTAGGGTACATTGTTGAGAGAAAGATAATTTTGTGGCCTGTGTCCTGACTGGAGGTTTCAGTTCTATTCCCCACAGTAAAGCAAGATGCTGAGCAGCATGCTCATTGCAGAAGGATCACAAAGATTTTAGCAGCATCAGGATCCTGCACTGAGTAATAGCAGTTTTCATCAGCTGGTAACTCAGCCAAATCTAAATGGATTTTCATAGGGACAGAAGAAATTCTCTCATCCCAGGTCTAAGAGTGATTTTGTAGTAACCTTAAAGTAAGAAAGTTACTAGAATAACGAAGTAGAATAATCACAAGAGATTAAAGAGTAATTTGGAACATGGATAAATGGGTGTGGGGGCGATGCTGGAATTACAGCATGAAGACTGGTGGACATCCTGGATGTACGTAATAGCCTGAAAAGTGTCAGGATGAAGACCTGGATTGAATGAAATGCCCACATACAGACTGGATAAGGGCCTTGAGTAAAAGTATTCTTGTTTGACATTCTATTTTCTCTGCTACTAGGGGCATCGGCTAGAGAGAACCAGGAAAGCGACATCCCCACAGCTTCTGAATGTCTCTCTTCATTCCTTCCTCACCAAAATTCAAGTTGTTCATAAAATAGCATCCAGCGATTGAAAGACAAAAATGCTGGTTTGTTAAATATGTTTTGCACAATAATTTAATCCAGTTACTAAATGGCTACAAGCTATTGGGAGTTAAGATGATGGAGTTAATTAAATCATCCATTAGTTGTGGTTTTTATTGGCTTAGAGGCCACTGTGAACACTCCAAGTCTATCCACCATTGCAATTAATATTCTAGTTCGCACCAGTGTCTAATTTTGGAGAGAACGCTGAGAGTGTGTCTTATTTATAAACTGGTTGGACTGTGGTATTGGTGTCTAAACAAAGCCAAAAGCGTAAATGGATTCGGTGTGTTTGGGATAGAGTTTTAAGACTACAGGCATAAATCTAGTACAGTTTGTATTAATCAATCATAATTATTTTAGTTTATGTATTTGTTGTAGCTTGTTTCTTTAGGCAGAATGTTCTGTTCATAGGGAATTATTAAATGACTGAATTTATGATGTAGGATGATGCAAGATAGGACTGAAGATAAACATAATATACCACCTGCCACATAATGTCCAATTTTACTTTCCAAAATTAAATTCTGCAAACTATTACTATACATCTCTTAAGTAGAGTTGGGTGAAATTTTTCAGACAAAAACCATTTTAGCCAAAAATAATTCAGATTCAAGTCAACCAAAACATTTTGCTAATTAGTGCTGAATTTGCCAAAAAAAATTAGCCAAAATCACCCACCCCAAAAATAATCAGCGCTTTCTTATGATAGTTCTGAAACAAAATATTTTGACTTTTCAATTCAAAATGAATTTGTTTGACTTTTACTTCAATTTTAATTTAAAAAATAAAGAGAGATTAAAAAAACCCTCAAAAACAAAATAAAACATTTTGTTTGACCTGAAATCAATTTTTTTGTTTGTTTTGTTTTTGTTGGTTTGTTTTAACTTCTTTGGTTCTCTGTAAAGTTTGAAAAACTTGTTTTGAATCAACCCAGAACTATTTCCCCCTTCCGCCCCCATTTTTTGGTTCAGCTTCTGACCCAAAATTCTGTTATTTGCACAATTCTACTCTTAGGTCATTTAGAGTTGCTTTACTGACTGGCTGTTTTTCTGCAACGGTTTGACAAGTTACATTACATTCAATACCACTGACATAATTGCTGCCAGTGTATAGTAGGGCTACTACTAAGACTCTTTTTGTAGAGGTTTCCAATTTCCTGAACAGAAGAGATTTCTGCAGTATGGCTATGAATGATCCCTTTATTAAAACCCCCCAAACTTGCTGAGTTTGTAGGTGAATGGAAACCTCAGGAGGGGTGGGGAGAGGGAATCATTGAATTTGGATCCATTTCCACTATTTCTTTACTCACTTTCCATGAATGTTCTTGCAAACAAATTTGACCAGAAAGAATATTCAGGGAAAGAGGAAGTTAAGCAAATTTTGTTCCCACAAAGCAAATTCTGAATTCAAATATTTACCCAGACACCTAGTTCTATGAGTTATACTTGTCCATTCAGAAACTACCACAATACCATGTGACTTATATACCCAATCAAAACTAACCAATGGAGCTACAATTTTGGATAAAAAGAATCCGTAAAACAAGGCACAAAAGAGATTAAACAAGAAAACATTCTAAAAATACATTAGAAGCAAGAGGAAGACCAAGGACAAGCTAGGTCCATTACTCAATGAGGGGGAAAAAACACTAACCAAAAAGTTCAGTAGCGATTGAACATCTAACATACTGAATGCCAGTGAAAATGAGCTATTTTAGCCTCAGATCCTAAGGTAAGAACAAATTAAAAATTAGACAAGTCTTCAAGTCTCCAGGGCCTGATGAAATACATCCTCGAATACTCCAGGAGCTGACTGAGGAGATATCTGAGCCATTAGCGATTATCTTTGAAAAGTCATGGAAGATGGGAGAGATTCCAGAGGACTGGAAAAGGGCAAATATACTGCCAATCTATAATAAGGGAAATAAGGACAACCTGGGGAATTATAGACCAGTCAGCTTAACTTCAGTACCTGGAAAGATAAAGGAGCAAATAATCAAGCAATTTGCAAACACTTAGAAGATAATAAGGTAATAAGTAACAGTCAGCATGGATTTGTCAAAAACAAAATCATCTCAAACTCACCTAATGGCTTTCTCTGACAGGGTAGCAAGCCTTGTGGATGGGGGAAAGTGGTAGATCTTGACTTTAGTAAGGCTTTTGATATTGTGTCGCGTGACTTTCTCAAATAAACTAGGGAAATACAACCTAGATGGAGCCACTATAAGGTGGATGCATAACTGGTTGGAAACCATTCCCAGAGAGTAGCTCTTAGTGGTTCACAGTCAAGCGGAAGAGACTACTGAGTGGAGTCCCACAGGGATCAGTTCTGGGTCTGGTTCTGTTCAATATCTTCATCAATGATTTAGATAATGGCACAGAGAGTACACTTATAAAGTTTGCAGACAATACCAAGCTGGGAGGGGTTCCAAGTGTTTGAGGATAGGATTAAAATTCAAAATGATCTGGACAAACTGCAGAAATGGTTTGAAGTATACAGAATGAAATTCAATAGGGACAAATGTGAAGTACTGCACTTAGTAAGGAACAATTAATTACACACATATAAAATGAGAAAGAACTGCCTAGGAAGGTATACTGCGGAAAGGGATCTGGGGGTCATAGTGGATCACAAGCTAAATATGAGTCAACAGCATAACACTGTTGCAAAAAAAGCAATCATTCTGGGATATATTAGCAGCAGTGTTGTAAGCAAGACATGAGAAGTAATCTTCTGTTTTACTCCGCGCTGATAGTACTCCAGTTGGAGCTGTGTGTCCAGGTCTGGGCGCCACATTTCAGGAAAAATGTGGACAAATTGGAAAAAGTCCAGAAAAGAGCAACAAAAATGATTAAAGGTCTAGACCAGTGCTTCTCAAAGCTGGACCGCCACTTGTTTAGGGAAAGCCCCTTGTGGTTGCACATCTCTCAGCCAGCGCTGCTTCCCACAGCCCCCATTGGCCTGGAGCGGCGAACTGCGCCAGTGGGAGCCGCGATTGGCCGAACCTGCAGACGCAGCAGGTAAACAAACCGGCCCGGACCATCAGGGGCTCTCTCTGAACAAGCAGCGGACCCGCTTTGAGAAGCTCTGGTCTAGAAAACATGACCTATGAGGGAAGATTGAAAAAATTGGGTTTGTTTAGTCTGGAGAAGAGAAGACTGAGGGGAGACATGATAACAGTTTTTAAGTACATAAAAGGCTGTTACAAAGAGGAGGGAGAACAACTGTTGACTTATCCTCAGATGTTAAGGAGAAGAAGCAATGGGCTTAAAGTGCAGCAAGGGCAGTTTAGGCTGGACATCAGGAAAAACTTTCTAACTGTCAGGGTGGTTAAGCAGTGGAATAAATTGCCTAGGGAGGTTGTGGAATCTCCATCATTGGAGATTTTTAAGAGCAGGTTAGACAAACACCTGTCAGGGATGGTCTAGATCAGTGATTCTCAAACTTCTGTACTGGTGAGAACCCCAGTTTGAGAACCCCTGGTCTGGATAGTACTTAGTCCTGCCGTGAGTGCAGGGGACTGGACTAGATGACCTCTTGAGGTCCCTTCCAGTCCTATGATTCTATGATTTTCTGCCATACAGCTCCTAAGTGAATTACAAACCAAGATATATATATATATATTTATTTATTTATTTATTTTTGTGGGAAATCTGTGGTAACTAATTTCAACAGCAAAAAAATATTCAAGCAAGCAGTAAGTTTCTCCAACGGCAATTCATGAATAGAAAACGAAAAGAGAAGCTCTCTGCCTGGCTGCGCTCTTCCTTCTCCCTCACTGTCTCTATATTCCAATACCACAACTAATCAAGAGGCAGAATAAGAGAGTGGAGGGCAGGACATGCCCTGAAGTTCCATGCTGAAGTGCAATTATATAAGCCGGGAACTGGGGGATTATGGAGTCTTCCTCTTTCCTCTTCCCATTTTAACCCTGACCTGCTGTGAGGATAGCTCATTCATAGGCATTTAACTGTTTCACCTACCATTTGAAGACTGTAAGCTCTATGTCTACCGCTGTCTGTGCAGTATCTAGCACAAGAGTGTCCTGATTCTCATCAGGGCCTTGACAACTGACATTATTACAGGAGCCATGTGATTTTCTGCCTCAAGTCAACACAGATGCCTTGGCTTACTTTTGTGGCCCACATCAGCAAGGAAAGGAGAAACCTGAGTTCCATGCATTACACAGAAAAAAGAGTTTCCTCTTCCAAAATGTCATCGAACCTTGCTAATAAAGCTAAACCAAATCTCTCTGCTTAGCAGAGGCAAGACTGGGTACAGGAACATACCAAAGAGTCAGAGGATATTTATTATCCAAGAGAAGTAAAATAAAATAAATAAATAAACAAACAAAACAAAACAAAAATGAGCATTTGTTCCATTTAAATTGCCCTAGGAGTTGCAGATCATAATTAGGGATAAAATACTTTTGAGTTCGTTTTCTCAGCTCAATAGCGCTTTTTGTTACTCAAATAGCTAAATGTCATGGGATTTTAAAGAAAGGTTAAAATACTGTATCATTTAACAATTAATGATACCAAAATATAAGCCATGCAAACCCACATCAACTGAAAGAGTTGCTGACATTGGTTATGTCTACTTCTTTGGAAAACAGGTTCAGAGGAACAATATATTCTGGAAACAGGATTTCAAAGACAGATTTTAGCAACTCTAAAGGTTTTACCAATGGGGGGGGGAGGCACGTGGGGGGTGTAACCAGACAATTAGTGTATTTTAATATGTATTAACTGTTTGCCATAAATGATCCCACTCCTATGATCTTCTAAAAAAGCCCTCTATGTTGTTGCATTTGCAAAGCTGAGAAAATTAGAAATAAAGTGAATGTAAGAACTGCAACAGCTTCCTACCAAGAGCCTTCCATTGCCAACACAAGAAATAGGGGGAAAACAGGGAGAAAACCCACCACCCATACCCAACATGTTTCTGTGCCCTAGATTAAAAACAGACACCTGTTGCTACCAGTGAAAGACTATTCAGGCCTGAGGTATTATAAAGATGTATAAACTAAGTAACACATGAGAAAATGGCATCCAAGATTGATTGTCAATTATTGGTGTCTATTGCCTCTTATGTTAAAAGAAATTACATTTGTATCATAGACAAGTTTATATAGTTAATTCAGTCTCAGACAGGTGGCAAACACAGATTAGTTTTAAAACTTTAGAAACTGTCCACTAAGGGATTTTTCTAGTAACCGTTTTTAATTACTGGCCTTTAATAGTCATTTCTTGACCTGTTTGCTATGACTTGAACGCTTTCCCAGTGGATCTAAAAGAAATAATATCCAAAATGTAATAATAGGAGTAGCTAAAATTGACTCAAACTGGAAAATTTTAAAAAACGTACACATTACTTTTAAGAGTGTGTCAGATTTCAAATCTAACATTGTTTCAAACACCAATACAAAATTCTCCACGTGTGATTCATGGCAGCTCCATCTGCTAGGCCTAGAAACCCTAAATGTTATCTAAACCTTCATGTTCTTATTGCATAGAAAAATTGAGCTCTTCTTTCAGGACAACAAGAAGAATTTTCACACCAAACTCAGCTTGAGTAACTCAAATGATGTTGGGACAATGACTTCATCTATCCTCCAGGAAATTCTCACATGTAATATTCAAACATTGTGCAATAGTATCACATTGTATTCATAGAACTTTAATAGCCTGAAGTAACATTTTATTTAGCTGTTCAATGTTCTTTCGTAGAAAAGCCCCTTCCAGAGCTCCAAGGTCTGAATTAACCACCTGCATGCCTAACCTCAGAGTTAAGCACAGTAGAGTACATGGGGGTTTGATTAATCTTGCTCCCTCTAGAACCATCCCATGGTCAGTACCAGACAAATTTATCCAATATAGTTTGCATCTCTTGCTGCTTTCTTATATTTCTAGGGTATATTTGTTTTCTCTTAATTTAGTTAATTAACAGAGATCGCTGAGTTAAGAGAGTCAGAAAGTCGTGGGAACAAGAATGTCAATGGACTGGCTGGTGAATAACCGGCCATTAGGAAGCAAGAAACCTCAACAGATAGTGTTTTAGGACAGTTTAAAAATCAACCACATCAAAAAGCCAAGGCAAGGAAAACCCATCAGTTAACATTTTAAATAGGAGCTGTTCAGTTACTTAATTCTTCAACTAATAAATCACCATCCAAAAATTCCCCAAGTAGAGGGGCCAGGGCAGATACAAATGAGCTATTAAAACTTCAGCAACACCACTGCAGACTAAGCAAGTCCAGTGGCTACCTTCAGATGCCACCTCAAATAGAGTAGGTACCTACTTTGCATTTTGTACCCTTATGGTTAGCAGTGCTATGCTAATATTTGTTGCTTAGGAAACAGCTTGAAAAAAATCAACATTTGATGCAACTTGGTACCATGCAAACATAACCATTATGGATATGAGAAAGAAAAGGCATTCTGTGTACAATGAACATTTGTTCTGCAAATTATTTTGTCCATTATCAAGGATTGCCTCCACGTCCCACCCTGGCCTCATGAAAAGACTAGGTTAGATGTACAGTAAAGACATTTAAGAAGAGCACAGCACTTTTGCGATTCATATTAAATCTGTGCTTCAGCTAAAGAAGCACAAAGATAGAATCAAAAGGAATTACGACAAAACATGTTGGCTGGATTTCTGTAAGTGACGGATATTTTAACTGTAAACAAACTTTAAGCTAGTGGCATGACAGAAGCAAGTTATGGTTTGGTGTAGCTCAGAGTACTATGGTTCTTGAATAGAAATCAGGACCATCTGAACTGTCTTCTATTAAGAGACTATATACATCAGGAAGCGAACGACTGAAATAAAACTGTTTTATGTAGAGCTTCTAAGAAGATTTTCAAAATGTTTCAGTAGTTTGGTGGGAAAGTCAGATTATTTGGCCACATGCAATATTCTGGACTAGCCCTTGTTGTGTTTCTTCCTATTCTGTCAAGGCTACACATCCAAACTGCATTAGAATAAATATTTATGGCCAACTGGTAACAATATTAGACATTCTCTTATATCTGAAAAGCGGCAGAGACAATGGGACACTCAATGACTCACAAAAAAGTTTGACCTTGTGGAACTGTTGGTGCTAAAGGTCAGCCCTTAAGTGCTGTGAGCAGCTCAAGTCCGGGTCAAAAGTCCCCCATCCTCGTCTGCCTTCCCATAAGGAAGATGGGCTGTACACTGTGGACAAGATCCCCATCTTGGCTACAAGCCCCTTTGCATTATGTAAAAGCGCCCTAAAAGCCTCATATCAGGTGGTGGGAGAATTCCTCCATTGCAGATATTGTAAGACAGCCATAAGGCTGCGTATCAAGGACCTCTATGCAAGCCCTGGAGGGCATGTTGGAGCAAGACCACAGCACTATGGAGGTTCCAGCCAGCATTGTAGCCCAAAGGGAAGAGCAGCACAGGAGTGCGAGATTGCAAAGGTGACTTGCAGCCATCTTGATGTGGGCAAAGACTTCTGCGCTAAATGAATTAGAAGTGCTGCACAGGATCTCACCAAGTGTGTGGATAGGATACATTTGATTTTCCCCTAATGAACTGGTCCCCAACCTTTTCCGAGTGGCGGGCGCCGGACGATGAGCCACTGAGGACCATGGCCAGCAGACAAGCATCCGCCGAAATGCCGCCAAAAAGTGGCTATGTCAAGAGGCGTTGCGGTCGAAATGCTGCCGAAAATCAGCAGCATTTCGGTGGCAACGCCTCTTGGTGGCACTGCTTTTCGGCGGCATTTTGGCAGATGCTTGTCCGCCGGCCAGTACGCGGGTGCACATAGATGCCCCGGCAGGTGCCATGGTGCCCGCGAGCACTGAGTTGGGGACCACTGCCCTAATGCCATCCATAGTAGAAGCACATGCGGTGTTTTATTTAGAGCTCTTTCTTTTCAGCAATGTGCTGTTTGTGACCGGTACTGGGATTGACAGCTCCAGATACTGAGGTTTTGATATCCAGACCCACTACAGCCTGGCAATGGCAACACAAGATTCTCCATGGCACGCTACACGTGTATCCCAACCTTGACCTGGAGGAGCCATTTTTAAGATGTGAAAAAGTAAAGCCTTCAAGTCCATTAAGTCCTTCACCTCTCTGCTAAAGCTGCAAGAGAAGGTGCCATAAGTGCCAGTTGTGATTTGAACACCTATTCATTAGGGAAAGGACTAAGACCAACAGTTAAATTTTATGCAAAGCCTACAGTGATTGGATGGTAATAACTAACTTTCATTTAATATTCAGTTGGCCTGGATTTGAACCAGCAACTTAGAAAGCTCAGTAGTTCACTAATATACCCACTGAGATGCAAGTCTGAAGTATTTCTTTTATTATGGTTGAGACTGAAACTAGTCAATGAACTCACCTTACATCCTTGCATGCCATTGCAAGCAGGACCGCCCGGGGGGAAGGAGGGGAGAGGGGCAAGTGGAGCAATTTGCCCTGGGCCCTGCAGGGGCCCCGCAAGCCAAGGCCGAGAATCCCTTTCCTGGCTAGAGGCGCCTTTTTACTTACCTGGCGGCAGTCCGGGTCTTCAGCAGCGGGGGGCCCTTCAGTCGCTCCGGGTCTTCGACGGCATTTCGGCGGCAGGTCCTTCAGTGCTGCCAAAGACGTGGAGCAACTGAAGGACCCGCCGCCACCTTGGAGCGCTGCCCGGTGAGTATGTCCGCTCCCCCGCTTTGCCCCAGACCCCCTGAATCTTCTGGGCGGCCCTGATAGCAAAAACTCAAAACGATACCACAGTTCTACTCAGATTTATCTGACTGATCAGATGCAATTTTTTTTTTAAAAGAAGATTTAATTCATTTTATTCAAATGCATCGTAATTATACAATAGGAGTGAATTTGTACCACCTGCTGACTTTTTCAACTCTTACCACATGAAGTGACAGCGTTTTTTTGTTTTGTTTTTTGTTTTTTAAATACAATACATTTACTGCTCAGTACTCATGAAAGAAACCAATTCTGGATTAATGCCCTGAAAGTCCTCAATTTAGCCACAGAAATTCCCACAATGCTCTGCCACATCCCACAATGCTCTGCCAGTGTGCCTCATGCCTGACCTGGAGGGATCAACTCTAAGGGTTGGAAGCTATTTCATTCTCCATCCTCTTTCTGTCAAGCCTGCCAATTCAGGGTAGTCTGTGTGGGGTGGATTTCTACTCACTTGGAAATGATGAGATCAACTCATTTAATAGAACCTACAAAAACTTTGGATAAGAAGATATTTTAGTGCCTACCAATCTCGGCCAGGTCTGAGGACGCTGGCCTCTAGAAATACAATGTTCCATTGTCAATCTCTCAGAGGCACGAGGCTGCACAAAATCATTGTTACATCATATACAAAACGAGGTTTGGGTTTTGTTTAGAGGTTTTTATCCCCCAACGTGGTTTCCTCACAAAGTTGAGGCTCACATTTTAAACACACAAAATAAAGGTTCATTCAGCAACTGTGCCCCTTTCATACAAACCGTTATAAGAAGGCATGTGTTTGATTTTGTAACATCGGGTACCATAACAGGCTTGGGTAAAAAAGAAACCCCAAAATTACACTGAGAAGCATGCAAAGTTTCAGGTTAAATGGGTTATTTTTATCACCGTTGTGACTAAACACCAAAATGGGCTCAATCACAGAGGACTTGGCAATGGTTTGCTCATTCGTTGTCACCAAGGAGTTTGTGAACACTTACTCATTTTTCTAGCAAAAACAGATCCCATTTTGAATCAAGATGGCTAAGCAGCAGCAAAGGTGAAAGATGTGTGGGTGTACATGTTTTAACTTCCTCAGTATTCAAAGCTGGGTAGGGATTAAGCTTGCTGGTTTGCTCTAAGTGTTTGAAATCCTAGACCTTGGCACAGAGAAAGGAAAAAGTCCTGAGAAATGTCTGTCTGTCTGTCTGTCTCTCTCTCTCTCTCTCACACACACACACACACACAGGTAATACCCTTGAGTCCTAAGAAGAGTGTGTGTGTGTGTGTTTATTTGGGCTGTTGATTAATCATGATTAACTCAAAAAAATTAATCATGATTAAAAAATTAATGGCAATTAATCCCAGTTTTAATTGCACTGTTAAACAACAGAATACCAGTTGAAATGTATTAAATATTTTGGAAGTTTTTCTACATTTTCATATATATTGTATTCTGTGTTGTAATTAAAATCAAAGTATATATTATTTTGATTATAAATATTTGCACTGTAAAAATGATAAACAAAAGAAATAGTATTTTTCAATTCAACTCAAAAGTACTGTAGTGCAATCTGTCTGAAAGTGAAACTTACAAATGTCGATTTTTTTTGTTACGCAACTGCAGTCAAAAACATTAATCGTGATTAATTTTTTTAATCGCTTGACAGCCCTAATACATATATAAAATTAAAAATGTGTTTATTTGTAAATTTGCAGTTTCATATACAGGGTCCTAACAACTGTTATGGAAGTCAATAGAAAATCTCCTCAGACATCCATGGGCTTTGGATCAGTCCCACAGTCTATTAATATTGGCTATTTTCTTAGGTCTGGTTTTAGGGTTATCAATCTTTCAGCATTGGCCTGGAGTCTCCCAGAATCGGCATCAATCTCCCGGTGACTACTGAAAGCAAACTGGGAGATTTTAATAATGTCATTTTCTTAAAATATCCTATGTCATGTTGGGGAAAAAAAAATCTCCCAGAATAGCTTCAGTCAGAGTTGACAACCCTAACTGGTCTACACTAGAAAATTAGGTCGGTATAACTACATTGCTCAGGGGTGTGAAAAATCCACATCCCAGAGCAACACAGTTGAACTGACCTAAGCCCTGATGTAGACAGCTCGAGGTCGACAGGCGAGCTACCTCTCGGGGAGATGGAGTACCTATGGCAACTGGAGAACCCCTCCTATCAGTGTAGGTAGCGTCCTCACCGAAGTGCTACAGTTGTGCCGCCTCCATGGTGTAGACAAGCCCTTAAAATTATTTAAGAAGCATTTTCATTTACTTTTTATGTAGAGCCTGCTCTACAAGCAAAGCCAGACATGCAAGTTCTTCTACATGATCTATGAAAGAAATACATTATGGCAGAGTAACAAACCAACCAACCAAAACAAACCCCACCAACCCAAGACAAGTTCTGGTTTATTATCTCTCCTTTAGATGCTGGTCCAATTCCCACAGAAAGATTCAGTCGGAACTAGCTCAGTCCTAAAGTTCTGAATCTTTTGCAACTCAATGACTGGGCCCATATTACTGCATGTAACCCAAGCTTTTCAGAAGTGCTGAGCATCAAAAATGCCAATCAAAGTCAACGAGTGCGAGTGCTGCTCAACCCCTGGGGGGGAGGGAAGAGGAGGGGAATCTGGGCCCAAATGCATATCAGGCAGAAGCACACCAAGTGCAGGCAAAAAAAAAAAAAAAAGCTTTTTTGAACAAAAAAACAATACTTTGAAATTAGCAGTAAATTAAGCTATTTTTTGTGATTACATTGCAACTTCTTTCTGAAGATCTGAAAACATTTTACAATGAATTAAGTTTAACAAGATCCAGTGAAGTATTACTATATCCACCATACACACCGATAAACTAAGGAACAGACACACTGGAAGACTTTCCTCAAGGTCCCACACTGAGTCAGAACAGAACACAGAAATCATAATTCCTGAGGCCTACAAAAAAAAAAACCCAACATGCTTAGGAATGTTTTGGCATATTTATTAAAAAAGCCTCGAAAAGGGAACATGTTGAAGAAATGTTGAAGTAGAATACAAAAATTAATATATTTTATTTTAGAAGTACCATTTATTTTACTTTAACAAAACTCTTTCACCAACGCTGGTCACAGCACAAAGAACACTTGTTTTAAAATATGTCTGTTTTCAGGCTACGTACTTTGCAATGAATACTAAGTGCCACGGGAACAATTTAGCAAAGAATGAAGATTTTGTTAATTCAAAATATTTCTGTGCCGTTTAAGTGCCCAGAGCTATTAGACGTCATAGTTAATAAAAAAAGTAGCCAGAATCTGTACTGCTTTGCCTACAGCCTATAATGGCTTTTATGTCAGCCTGAATATGGGAAGGTTGAATAAGCTGCAGCATAAAAAACAATTTAAAGACATTCATTTTATCACGCTATTAACATGATCATTAGAAACAGCCTTAAAAAAAAAAAAAAAAAAGAGTCACTAAGGCCTTGTCTACACTGCTACTTACTGTGCTGAAACTTTCTTCGCTCAGAGGTGTGAAAAAACCTGAGCGATGCAAGTTTCAGCACGGTAAAGTGGCAATGTAGACAGTACTCCCAGCGCTAGTAGCTATTCCCCTCGCGGAGGGGGTTTTATTACAGCGCTGAAGCCGTGACTACAATTTAACGTCAGCTGTGTAGACATACCCTTAGTTCACCTGAAGGAGACATAGGCTGGCTTCCAAGTGAATTGCTTGATTTTATCCTTCTGCTCAATGAGCTATGAGATTTATGTCTATGTTAAACTACTGAGTTATAATAAAACAGTTTCGATACCACTGAACATGATGATCAAGCATTTTAAGAGTAAGATTATCCAAGTCACCTTCATGAAAACTCAACTAACCTAAACTGCTCTATTAAATACTACTATTTTTCTGCTGGTAAACTAAAAAAGCTAAAACCAACACTGAAAAAAATTTTTATATCGTGCAAAAAAGTGAATTATTGCTCCAAAGGCTAAAGTTATCCAACAGGACTAAATAATGCTATCAAGCATCAAAACCAGAACTTGCCTGTTACTGTTAATTTTAATGGTGATCACATTTTGCGGTGAAAATATGTCATGTCATTACACCCTGGAAACTTTTAATTACATATCACATCAAAAACATCAGCATCCTTCTGCAATGGGATTAGACCAGTCATCATTGTGTAAGTGGCATTTCATGAATTTATTACGGCCTTACAGTTCACAGCACAGAGGACAACAGCCCAGTCCTGGAAGTTGCACACAACTAGATATAAAAGTGAACCTTTCCTCTAGGAAATATTTGGAAGCAGAAGACAAGGGGCCAAATTCTGAAGTGGTGTAACTACTGATTTCAGTGGAGTTACACCAGCAGAGAATTTGCCCAGGAACTGTAAAGGTTCTGCTCTCTGCTCACATGCCTTTCTACAGTGGAGTTTCTTTCTCCGAACCAGACCCATGCATGAGGAAGTCCCACATCCTTCGCCTCTGCTCCTTTTTGGTTCATCTTCATCTTGACCAATTTCTCTCTACCTTTAAGCATAGCTTTTGCTTTTAGAGAGCACATCTGCTGACCCCTTTGATGAGTCCTTTCTCCCTCTCTGCTGTACATAAGTAAAGGTGTGACATCATGTTGGTTACGTTCAGCTCGACAAACAAACAAAAGTACCTCTCTTGGGAGCATCTTCCAAAAATTTAGTCTATCCTCATTACCTCCTCTTCTCAAACATCCTGGTTTGCCAGCAGCTTCTGTTCTGAACTCAGACATCCCCTCAGACATCTCCTCTGTTCACAAGTCTGCCTACCACAACCTCCTAACACTGCCCATGTACATCTACTCCTTCCCCGCCAACTGAAAACCTCATCCGTGTCTCTTATCTCCTTTCTCTGTGGTCTCTCTTTCAGACACTCATTTATCACAGTGACGAGTGCAATTTAAGAAAACAAGTAGATAGCTCTCCAGCATGTAGATTGCCTCCCTCCACCGTCTTAAACGTTCAGTACAGCATAAATATGAATGACCACATCCCTCAGTCACGGACAACTCCATTAGCTCCCCAATTTCTTTTAGCATCCAATTCGAAGTTGCCCTCCTTATTCCCTACAGCCATCCATGGACTTGCTCCAACCTAATTCAAATATTCTTTATCTTTACTCCCTCCTCCATCTTCTGTCCCTTCCAACAGGCTTGCCACTTCTTCCAAGAGCCTTCTCCACAGCTCCTGCTGCCAGGAACTGCCTTCTTGTAGTCCCTTGCCAGTCATGGATACAATCTCATCTCCACATCATGCTGATCACCTAAAAACACATTAGAAAATCGGCCCACAACAAACACGATTGCAAGAGTGTAACTGATTTCCCCTAACATTCCTTAGACTGAAGTCATTGAGCTAAGTAAAAAAAACAAAAACAAAAAACAAAACACCACAGGATCCCCTAGATTTAACAGCCTCCTCCCCTATAAATCTAGGGCCCCGCCTCCACAAAATTCAACCTGATAACCTCATTACTAGTACCAATAGACAATGAAAATTAATTCTAGAGCAATGGGATGCTAAGGAAAGGAAAGGAAAGGAAAGGAAAGGAAAGGAAAGAACAATTGTGGTAGTGCCTCTCAAAACACTTTAAAAGTGAACTCTTGTCAAACTCTGAACAGATTAAAATAGCAAAGAAATGACCTGAGTCTTCCAGTTCCTACAATGTAAGCACTACACAATACAGAGAAACAAAGAAGCTGTGATCTAAAGTCTCAGCAGCAGAACGTTTTATTAATAGACAACAAGAGGAGCAGCCGCTAACATACAGAATATAGAGCATTACATGATCCAGACTTTGTTCAGAAAAGATGTTCTAGAAACAGCAGAACACAGCTGGGGTAGACAGACTGAATCATGCAGAACGGGGAGCCGTTTAGAAAGGGAAAGGCTTCTTCTGTATGTTCCACAATTAAGAGAATCAGTTTTCAATAATGTTCAGTGGATCTCTCACGTGCTTCTCCCGGTCTTACAAATATGAACTGCTGTTAGCCCCTTTAGTGATATTACTCAGTATCCCAATAGATAAACCTAATTACGCCAACAGAGAAACTTAATTATTCACTTCCCTGGCAAGTTGAGGAGCTAATTAAGGTACCCAGAAGACTAGGATGGTTGCTTATCTGTAGAGAAAAGGATGAATCATTCCCCCAAAAACCTATTTATGGTGGATCAGCCCTAGTGGTTCATTCTTTGTTCTGGTGTAATACAATTAGCAACCAATAATGATGTTTATGTTATAGTGGAATCAAAAGACTTCAATCAGGATCCCATTGCACTACGTACTGCACAAATATAGGTAGATAGTTGCTGCTCGGAATGGGCTAAAAAGCAGATAAAGGGAAGGTACTATCTATAATGTAATGCACTGATATCAGAACTCATCACCCCTCACACCAGAATACCTAGACATATTTTTGCATGTGTAACTACAAAATAAGACCTTGATGCATGGATGGGGGGGTTCTTATTGCTGTGCAGCGTGCCAACAGTGTCAGAGTAATGCTGCATCAATCTCTTTGCAGGATTTGGGTCACAGGATTTAGAATATAGAATCAGATACATTCGCCTTTGCAAGAAGTTCGTAGACCATCCTTTAAAAATTGCCTAGTCCAAAAGTCAAGTAAAGAAACAAAACCACTGCCACCACAAGAAGAGGCAACACGGGTATGACAAGGATCTACTAAAGTCTGCTTTAGTTTAAGCATTTTAATCCTTTAGGGAGTCATAGAATCATCAAGGTGCCTGGAAGCATCAGCAGACAAGCCATTTCACCCTCTCCATTCAAAGGGGAAAGGTTAGCCATATGTATTGGGTACATTGCCCCAAGGGAGAAAAGCATCTCTTTGAAACGCTGGTTTGTTTAAAAAACACACAACCCACTTCCGCTGATGTCAGTGAAGTCATTTTAAAGACATGGCACAGATTCCAAACAAGTCAGTAACAAAAACTCTGCTGTCAGAAGCCAAAGCTTCAAGCGGTGAGTTTCCTGACAGCAGTAAATGACTTTAAGGTCATGTAAGATCCTAAACCCACATAAGACTGGAATAATAATAACGTTTTCTCTTAAGGCAGCTCCACCCTTTCTTCCAGAAGATTGTATTTCATATTGACAGAGCATAAGGAGAAAAGTGAGAGTAAAGATGCACCTGATAAACTAACGTCTTTATTAGGATTTATATAAAAATAATGCAGCTAACCATGGGTTGGCAACAACTTAACCTTTCCTCCCACAACACATCAGTCTGGTGGATATAGTATTGCAAAGCAGCTAAACCTTTCCTTGTGTTATTTCAACAGTGCTTTGGGCTTAGTGCTATCACTCTATACCGAAAGTCATTCTGTGCAAGGATTCTTGAAGTAACAATCTAATGGAGTTTACCTAAATTCCCCCCGGTGTTTCTGTTTAACGTTCTAGATTTCTATGCTGGTCATAGGTGTTGTAGTATTGCAGCAGCTGTTCAGCAGCATTCAGCGTTTCACCCCAAGTACAGATATATTTCAGCTGGGGGTGAAGCGATCCCAGCATACAAGGTCGTGTAACAGTTTATCAAGTGCTTTGGGATCCTTTCGGCTGAAAGGCAAATTCATAGATTTTAAAGCCAAAAGGTAGCATCATGCTCATTTAGTCTAAACTCCTGAAAAGACCACAGAATTTCACCAAGTGGTTTTGGCATCTTGCCCATGACTTCTGATTGAGCTAGAGCACATCTTTTAGAATGACATCTGTGACCAGAGTCCTGGGGGGCGGAGGGGCAGCTGAGATCACTCAATTAGGGTGAACTGCAAAGAATGGGGCAGACAATCCCCAAAGCTAGTGGATATTTTCAATACTTAGATTTAAGCCAGCACACAACAGCTTCTTTACTACCTCACTGGTTGCCCAGAAGCGAACAACTCAGTTCCCTTAAAGTAACCCAGCCTCAGGCCTTCACCTAGAAACCCGAATCAAGAATGATGAAGATTATTGAAAACCTTTTTCATCATATAAAAGAAAAGGTTCTACCAATCCCAAAGGATCGGACACATTACCTCCCAGGTTAATGAATATTCCAGATTTTACCCAAATGCATGCTTACAGCCAATTCTTATTAACTAAACTACAATTTATTTAAAAAGAAGAGAGAGAGTATGGTTAAAAGATCAATATACAGACAGACATGAATTCAATTCTTGAGGTTAAGATTCATAGCAGAGATGGCGAGCTTTTTTAGTTGCAAAGAGTTCTTTTGGAATTTAGTCCATAGGTTATAGTCCAATGTCCAATATCACATTCAGGATGTACCAGCTTAACTGGGATCTCAATCTGGCGAGACAAACTTCCCCTGATGAAGCTTAAGCAGATCTGAGATGTCAGGATCAGGACCCAAGGATCTTTTATACAATTTCAACCCTTCATAATGGCCAACAAGGGCCAGGCTAGAGACTCTTGCCTACATGCTCGGGGTAGTACTGATCGCCATATTTGGGGTCGGGAAGGAATTTTCCTCCAGGGTAGATTGGCTGAGCCTCTGGAGGTTTTTCGCCTTCCTCCGCAGCATGGGGCAGGGATCACTAGCAGGAGGGTCTCTGCCGATTGAGGTCACTAAAACACAGGATTGGGGACTTCAATGGCAGAGTCCAGGGAAGGGTCATGTGGCCTGCAGCATGCAGGGGGTCAGACCAGATGATCATAATGGTCCCTTCTGACCTTAAAGTCTATGAGTCTTCTTTGACAGGTCGGAGTCCCTTGGCATTTTTGTAAGTAAGTCTAATTTAAAATGGTTCAATGTATGGGATGTCGCTTTCCTGGTTCTCTCTAGCAGATGCCCCTAGTAGCAGAGAAAATAGAATGTCAAACAAGAATACTTTTACTCAAGGCCCTTATCCCTTGGCTTACAATCAGGGCGACTCTGAAGTAGATCCTACTTACCGACACAAATTAACACAAGGCAATTGCCTATTTTCACCATTCGCAGATGATCGGCTATACATTTCAAAGAGACGAATACACCGATATCCTATGTTTACAGTTCATTTCAATGCTAGGATGTTCTTTTGATCTCTGAATTAACAGAATACAGCATAGACAGGGACTGTTGATTACATTGTTGACCACTACCCATAAATATGTAAATACACAAAAATACAAACATCATCTCTCCATACGTCTTTCAGGGTTGAATTTGAGTCATTCATCCTGCAGGATGCTTAACCATTTCTGGCTATGCGTCACAACATCCAATATTGATTTGGAGACTTCAAGTGATGAAGAATTCTCCACCCCTCAGGCAACTTATTCCCAAGGTTAACTACACCCACAGTAAAAATCTACACCTTATTATTAGTCTCAATTTGTCATAGCTTCAGCTTCCAGCATTGCCTCTTGTTATGCCTTTCTCTGCTAGACTAAAGAGCCCTCTATTACCATACATCTTCTCCCCATATAGGTACTTCAACAGCAAGATCCATCACCTCTTAACCTTCTATTGGATAAAAACTAAGTACAGGTTTCAGAGTAACAGCCGTGTTAGTCTGTATCCGCAAAAAGAAGAACAGGAGTACTTGTGGCACCTTAGAGACTAACAAATTTATTAGAGCATAAGCTTTCGTGGACTACAGCCCACTTCTTCGGATGCATATAGAATGGAACATATAATGAGGAGATATATATACACACATACAGAGAGCATAAACAGGTGGGAGTTGTCTTACCAACTCTGAGAGGCCAATTAATTAAAAGAAAAAACACTTTTGAAGTGATAATCAAGCTAGTCGAGTACAGACAGTGTGATAAGAAGTGTGAGAGTACTTACAAGGGGAGATAGAGTCAACGTTTGTAATGGCTCAGCCATTCCCAGTCCTTATTCAAACCGGAGTTGATTGTGTCTAGTTTGCATATCAATTCTAGCTCTGCAGTCTCTCTTTGGAGTCTGTTTTTGAAGTTTTTCTGTTGTAATATAGCCACCCGCAGGTCTAACCTGTCTGGTCATTCAGTGACAAAGTGTTCTCCCACTGGTTTTTGAGTATTTTGATTCCTGATGTCAGATTTGTGTCCATTAATTCTTTTGCGTAGAGACTGTCCGGTTTGGCCAATGTACATGGCAGAGGGGCATTTGCTCCAATCCCTCGGATAGAGACAAGCACCTACAAGATCTCTATCAAGCATTCTTAAAACTACAATACCCACCTGCTGAAGTGAAAAAACAGATTGACAGAGCCAGACGAGTACCCAGAAGTCACCTCCTACAAGACAGGCCCAACAAAGAAAATAACAGAACACCACTAGCTGTCACCTTCAGCCCCCAACTAAAACCTCTCCAGCGCATCATCAGAGATCTACAACCTATCCTGAAAGATGATCCTTTACTCTCACAGATCTTGGGAGACAGACCTGTCCTCGCTTACAGACAACCCCCCAACCTAAAGCAAATACTCACCAGCAACCACACATCACTGAACAAAACCACTAACCCAGGAACCTATCCTTGTAACAAACCCCGATGCCAACTCTGTCCACATATCTATTCAAGTGACATCATCATAGGACCTAATCACATCAGCCATACCATCAGGGGCTCGTTCACCTGCACATCTACCAATGTGATATATGCCATCATGTGCCAGCAATGCCCCTCTGCCATGTACATTGGCCAAACCGGACAGTCTCTACGCAAAAGAATTAATGGACACAAATCTGACATCAGGAATCAAAATACTCAAAAACCAGTGGGAGAACACTTTAACCTGTCTGGTCATTCAGTGACAGACCTGCGGGTGGCTATATTACAACAGAAAAACTTCAAAAACAGACTTCAAAGAGAGACTGCAGAGCTAGAATTGATATGCAAACTAGACACAATCAACTCCGGTTTGAATAAGGACTGGGAATGGCTGAGCCATTACAAACGTTGACTCTATCTCCCCTTGTAAGTACTCTCACACTTCTTATCACACTGTCTGTACTCGACTAGCTTGATTATCACTTCAAAAGTTTTTTTTCTCTTAATTAATTGGCCTCTCAGAGTTGGTAAGACAACTCCCACCTGTTTATGCTCTCTGTATGTGTGTATATATATCTCCTCAATATATGTTCCATTCTATATGCATCCGAAGAAGTGGGCTGTAGTCCACGAAAGCTTATGCTCTAATAAATTTGTTAGTCTCTAAGGCGCCACAAGTACTCCTGTTCTTCTTTTTGCAAAAACTAAGTAGATTCACTTCTTCAGTCGTTCTCTGTAAGACAGGTTTGCCAGATCACGAATCCAGTGAGCCATAACGCTATTATATGGCATTAGCCCTGAGGAATTTTAGGGACCCTTTAACCTCTTTATTCTCATGTGCCACGTCATAGATTTTAAGGGCAGAAGGGGCCATTATGATAATCTAGTCCGACCTCTTGGATAACACAGGCCAGAGAATTTCACCCAGGGATTCCTGAAATCAATCCTATCACTTCTGGTTGAGCTACAGCTTGGTCAGTGGCACACCACAGTGGACAGACCACTATGTGCAGGAAGGACTGCAGAACTTGTTTAGTCCGACTCTTCCCTAGTAGAGAACCTTGGAAACCACTACCCAGCTGTAGTAACTATTTGTTCACTCAGCCACCATGTCCAAGTCGGAACTACACCACACAGCAGAGCCATAGACAAGCAAGATGGCTCCTCCAGGAGTGATGACCTGCTACTGCTTCTCCATGCTTCCATGCACCGGTCCCTTCTGGCTTCCCTCTATCTGCAGATACCCCAACTCTAGACTGAAAGTCACTGCCATTTCTTTCGCATGCCTCCCACTCAAAAATGTGGGAGGGTGAGGAAACCACACACACACACACACACACACCAAACCAACCTCCGGAACCTTTGCATGTTGTGTGTGTTTCTGTATAACTGCCTTTCGCAGCTTCCTTAATGTAATTTGTGTTTATAAAAGTAATCGCTGATTTCACTGAGTATCAAGCATGCAAAAAGTAGCATGAGTGTCTTTGGGACCTTAGTTGATTGAGATACACTTATACTGCAGTTTCTAAATTGCCGTTCGACACTTATGATACTCTATTCTAATTTCTGTGTGTTAAGGAGAAAGGAAGAGCCCCCCAATACCCTTTGCACCAACAAATGAAGGCTTGATTAAGCAGATATATTAGAACTTTTGGAAACTCTAGTGCCATCTGGTGATATCTTAGGCAAACACAATGCTATATTTGCATCAATATGTGTTCTGATGTATTCATCCCACATGCAACAAGAAGATGTTGCATGATTTAACAGAAGTGTTGGATTACATCAGCCTGTTTTTAAATGCTTTATTTGGAAGTTTTTAAATCTGCAGGTCCAAATAACTTGCACCCAAGATTTTAAGAAAAATTGGTTTAGCAACTCACAGCCATTGATGCGGATATTAAACAATTCTTGCAGTACTGGAAGTCCCAGAGAACTGGAAAAAGATAATTGTGTGTCAATATTTAATAAGGTAAATGGGATGACCTGGGTAACTACAGTTCAGTTAACTTGACATCAATCTTGGGCAAATTCATGTAAAAGCTGGCATGGGATGCAATTAATAATGAATTAAGGGATATTAGTATAAATAATGCAAACCAACCTGGTTTTAAGGAAAATAGGTGAAATCAAAATTGATATTATTTTGATATTACAAGTTTGGCTGGCAAAGGCAGCTGAGTTGACAACAATATATTTAGATTTCTATAAGACATTTGACTGAGTACTCCACAACAATCCGATTAAAAATGTTGAGTGATATAAAAAATAAAAATCCATGTGGCACATATTAAATAGATTATAAGCTATTAATCGTGTTTTAAAGAAACAGCAAATAGGGAATCATCATCCAAGGGGGGCATTTCTAGTAAGGTCCCAAATCGATCAATTCTTGGCCAAATGCTAGTTAATATCTTTAGTAATGATCTGGAAGAATTTACAAATGACACAAATTGGTAAAGTGGTAAATATAAAGAATAGGTCTATTCTACTGACTATCAGACGTCACTTGTACAACATGCATTCTAATACAAATAAAATCCAAGGTCATGTAGGAACCAAGAATGTAGATAATAGTTGTGGCCAACTATTTTGAAAGTAATGATGTAAAAGAATTTGAAGGGTCATGGTGGATAACCAACCGGACATGAGCTCCCAATGTGATGCAGTGATTAAGAATAAATGTGTTCCTTTGATATTTCAGCAGGGAAATATCAAGTAGAAGTAAAGAGGTGCTATTACTAATGTATGCAGCATTAGACAGACCATTACTGGAATACTACCTCCAGTTCTGCTATGCACACTTCAAAAAGGATGTTGACAAACTGGACAGGTTAAGAGGTGATGTGATCTATAATACCTACTTAGGAAGAAGATTTTTGATAAAGAGGACTCTTTAATCTAGCAGACAACCAGATAACCAGATCCAACGTCTGGACGCTAAAGTTATGACAAACAGACTAAAAATAAGGTGCAAGTTTTTAACTGTGAGGGTAATTTAACCACTGGAATAAGATGGCTCAAGAAGTGGTGAATTCTTCATTACTTGAAGTCTTCAAGTCAATATTAAATGTCTTTCTAAAAGACATGGTCTAGCTCAGTCAGAAATTACGGGTGTGATTGCTGGAATCACTTAGTGACATTCTGTGGTCTGCAGGAAGCCAGACTAGATGAACACGATGGTCTCATCTGGCCTTTTAAAAACAAAAAAATCAATCTATAAATTTGCCTTTCAGGCTAAAGGATTCCAAAGCTTAACAAAATGGTACACAACCTTATACACAGGAGCACTTCACACCCAATTATTATGATGTATTATTGAAAAGTAGCTATGCCTGGAGTGAAGCACAGAGTAACCGTATAGAGTAATACTATACAACACTATGACAAGCCTAGAAATACAAAATATCAACTAAAACAGCATGGGAAATTTATGTAGACAAAGTACTTTAATCACCCAAGACAAATCTCTTCCTGGCCAAATTCCGAATAATCACAAACTGTTACATTCATCACACAACTTCAGTTTTTACATCTCATCTGAAAGATTAACCTGCTGCATGTGTGTCTTCCTCAATACTGAAGTCCAGGACTGTTTCAGAGAGGTAGAGGCTAAACAAGTGAACCAGACAGTACCAATTCTTCAAGTGATGGGGAATCCTTGAAGGTCACTCATCCAAGAATGACTGCTGTCCTGCCCCACTTAAAATTCATTAAAATTCACATGCTATTAAAAACTGATGTTAAAATTATATAATACACAGGTTAAGGAAAGAATGTCTGTACATCTGGGTGTAGTCATTAGATTATCCAAAAGTACAAAGGTTTGTTTAAAAGTCATATAATACATAATCTGCAATAAGCCACATTTAGAATAATAAATCTTAAGATACACTTTAGACGTTAGAATCCAAATACCTGGGTACATCACTCATGGAAAGTTATACAGAGAGTTGGTTGTAGAAAGAAAATATAGGAACGAGTGTAGATTGTCCCTCAGCAATTGAGCAAGGAGTTAGTCATGATCTACAATGCAGATATCACAAGCAACAGAGCCACAAGCGATGCTGTAGAGCCCCTAACTGGGCTGAGACCAGTCAAAGAAAGAGCCATCCCAAAAGGGAGAATTTTTCAAAGTGTTACCGGTATGTACTTCTGAAAGGAGTGGTTCTAACAGATCTCTAGCAATCCCAAAATGGAGCAGTAATTACACTCACTGGAATCTCTGTCAGTACAATTACAGATAGCTACTTGGGGCCTGATGCTCCACTACACAGACCCCCCAAAAAGGTGGGGGAGGGAAGGAGTGGGAATGAGAACACCTGGGTTCTAATCCTAACTCTGCCCCTGACCTTGACCCAATTATTTAACAGCTGAGTTTCAGTTTATCCATCTGTAAGAAGAGATGGGGAAACTTGCCCAGCTCCAAGAAGAACTATGAGATTTTCAGATGAAGAGTGCTATGTGAATGCAGGGTATTATCAGAACATGAAATGGAGTGAGTATTCCTTTTTGATTGCATGGGCATAATTTCCATTAAGTGAATCAAATTATTCAGTAAAAAATGGTTACTCATCTTCTTGCAACTGTGTTGCTCATATCCATTCCAATTAGGCGTGCACGCTGTGTGCACAGTCGTCGGAAAGTTTTTCCCGTAGCAGCACCCGTGGGGTCGGCTGTGGAGCCCCCTGGAATGGAACCTTCATGGCACTCAATATATGACCCTGCCTACCCAGTGCCTCCTCAGTTCCTTCTTGCCGGTTACTCCGACAGAGGGAAGGGCGGGCAGGTTTGGAATGGATATGAGCAACACATCTTGAAGAACAGTGACGAGAAGGTGAGTAACCATTTATTCTTCTTTGAGTGATTGCTCATATCGATCCCAATTAGGGGACTCCCAAGCCTTACCTAGGCAGTAGGGTCGGAGTTATGGAATCGCAGATTGAAGCACCGCTCTGCTGAGAGCTGCATCATCTCTGGCATGCCGGATGATGGTGTAATGAGAGGTGAACGTACGTACCAAGGACCAAGTTGCTGCCCCGCAGATTTCTTGTATCGGGACCTGGGCCAGGAACGCTGCTGAGGCCTGAGCCCTCGTGGAGTGTGCCATAAGAGCTGGGGCTGGTATTTCAGCCAGCTCATAGCATGTGCGGATGCAGGATGTGATCCAGGAAGATATTCTTTGAGATGAGACCGGGAGTCCTTTCATCTGGTCTGCCACTGCTTTGAACAACTGGTTTGACTTCCTGAACGGCTTAGTACGCTCGATGTAAAAAGCTAGTGCTCGCCGAACATCCAGGAAGTGCAGCCTCTGCTCACGGCTACTGGCATGAGGCTTAGGATAAAAAACAGGCAGGAAAATGTCCTAACTAGTGTGGAAGTGTGACATAACCTTAGGAAGAAGGGCTAGGAGGCATGTAAGTCCCGCAAGGAGAATGCAGTCGGGATGAAGGGTAACCCCCCCAGCCCAACAGCTAACTAAGTAACTACAATAACTAAGAACTAACCAACTACAAAATATAAAACAGTCCAAATAGAAGCTAGGGAAACATGGGGAGCTTGCAAAGCAAGACGCCACAGTTGCAACGACCGTCACTGGTGGTAAGAAGGAACTGAGGAGGCGCTGGGTAGGCAGGGTCATATATTGAGCGCCATAAAGGTGCCACTCCAGGGGGCTCCATAGTTGACCCAACAGGTGCTGCTAGTGGAAAAACTTTCCGACCACTGTGCACGCAGCATGCACACACCTAATTGGAATCAATATGAGCAATCACTTGAAAAACAACAACATATGCCATGTATCAGAGGGGTAGCCGTGTTAGTCTGGATCTGTAAAAAGCAACAGAGAATCCTGTGGCACCTTTAAGACTAACAGATCTATTGGAGCATAAGCTTTCGTGGGTGAATGCCCACTTCGTCGGATGCATGCATCCAACGAAGTGGGCATTCACCCACGAAAACTTATGCTCCAACATATACCACGTCATTTACAGAGTGAGAGACTAAAATTGCAAGTCGCACATGTAGCTGCTACCCAATTTCCAAATAATAAAGGGTTAAAGAAAAGAGACTAACCATTACCTCAACCTGCCTATTACTATGCTAAATTAGTCAATTAAATTCCATCAAACCATGCTTAATTAATAAAACCGGACAGGTACCTTCCAATTAAGTCAAACATTTTTGGTTTTTCTCTCCTCTCTGTCCCTTATCCTCTTTAGTGGGAGACACAAGAAATCAGAAATTAAAAAAGAGCCAGATGATCGTCAAAAAAAAAAAAAAAAATAATGCAATAATTAGCCACTAAGGACAAAACTGGAAATTGTTCTTCAGAAATGGAAAAAGCACAATCAAAACACCAGGCCCCGTTACAGACACCACACAATATTGTTTTTGTTTAAGAGCCAAGTTATGGACTTGAAACTCGTTGATAATGAACCAGCAGGCATTATTTTAAATCAACCAGTTTTAATAAATGAGCCAGAAATGAAAGAGGCAGGGCTAATTAACAACATTCCTTGATGAATTACCTAGTGGTGTGTGGTAAATCTCTGTGCGTCTTTGTCTTTATCCCCAAATTTATCCCTTACTTATTTCCCAAGAGGTTAAAGGACATGGGGCTAATTAAGGCACCAATCAAATGACAGACAGAATTATTCAAGGTAAGGCTGTTTTTTGGGGTTTTTTTGTTTTTACTTTTAGGCATCTCTGCCTGGTACTTCTTAATCTAATTTTTTTATACTACTGCTAGAAAGGGTGGGGGGGGAGGGGGGAAGAACTAATCTTGTCACGGTCAGGCAGGTTGAAATTGCCATGCAGTGCTGGGCAAAAAGCTACATATTTGAAATTTAGCCAGTAAGAAATTCCCTAAGCCTCTCTTGAATGGCAGGAATGTCTTCAGCTTGTCAGTTTCAATTCATTCACTCTACAGGTTCAGGTTTAAGAAATTAATGCTTCCAAATCAGCTATGTAACTGAAGCAAAGAATCACATTTGGGGGGGGGGGGGCTGCATAAGTCCTAACTGTACTTAAGTAAGGCCTAAATTTTACATTTTAAAATCTATTTTACGGTAAAGTTACCACCATCTGGTGGCCCTTTTAAAAGCTACTGCCTCATTGCCAAGGAATTAAAAAGTGAACTAAGCCACCGACATTCTGAGGTCTATTTTTTTGGGCTCTTTGGCTCCTTCTTTAGCAGCAGTTAACTGATGACCAGCCCTAGTCTCCAGATTGAACTCTGAAATAAGCAAGAGTCTCACGAGCAGATCCAAGGGCAGAGTTTGGTTCCAAAACCTGGCATAGTGCACAACTGAGCACACCAGAGATGTGCATTTCATCTTCACTTGCGAGGAGTCAAGGTACTGATGTTTGTCAACAAGAACAAGAAAAGGAAAGGGCTGGTAGTGAAGAGTTTGGGACCTAATTTTACCAAGTAGCTTCTAATTTGGGGCCGGATTTTTCTGAGCAGCCACATCCACTGACTGACTGCATTTGTCAATGCTCAGCGCTTCTGAATGTTAGGAACCCAAATCTATATTTAGGGGCCTATTTTAAGCACCAAAATTTGAAAGTTGATTTATTTAAATACAGAAGGTTTAAAAACCAAGTCGTAATGGAAGAGACATCATTCATCATAAACAGCAGACCTCGGGCAAAATCTTGCTCTGGTGGGTCTCCCCCACACCAGAGAGGAATAGTGCTGGTGCTAGGGGGGGTGATTACACCATGCTGCCAGCCGTGGGCAAATAATGAATATACAGTTAGATGGCTAGGGGAAAAGGGCTGTGTTGAGTGTCTGATCACTGCTCCGTGAAGGAGCAAGGAACCGGCAGGCCCACCCGCATGTCCAGCATCACTTCAGGCTGGTTAGCTGCTTCTCTATGCTAGTGCTTAAGCAAGATTCCAGCTTAATATTTCCTTGGCTACTGCATGGGTGGCAGAAGCAGAGAGGAAAGGCTCCTTGTACTCCATTTCTCTCACTTCACTAGCATAAAACAAGGCAGGATTTTGTCCCAGGACACAAGGAGGTGATCTACGGCAGAGCCATGAACACACTGTTCAGTATCACTGCATAGAAAATACTAAACGATCACCAGCTCAGTGCCTTTAGTCTTAAAACACAGAAGCATGTAAAATTCAGCTGGTTAGTCTATTTTTATATAGAATACAATATTAAAAAACTGCACGCACACAGATAATTGTGGCTCAAGCTGACTGGATTTATATGCACCAGTCACTGCCAGCCCAGCCTACAATTTTAATCTTTCCTTTTTTCAGTTGAAACTCTGGCATTGAGCTCTGCTCCCAAAATGCTCTACTTTGCCGAGCTGTGGCTTGAAACTATTTGTAGACACGCGGCACTGTTGAAATCGCTCTCATTTTATTGAGCACGAATACAAATGAAGTGGTGCCAGCCCACGGAACGTTTAACCCAACTATCTAATAAGGCCTTTCTAAAGCAATGAGCAACGCTTACTGGAGTTTATCAATGGACTAAGCCCGAGAATGTACAATTCCAGGGGACGTTGAGGTGTACGTAGGTTCTAGCAAGTTAGATTACTTTGCAAAGACACACTTGCAGGATGCACGTCTCAAGCCTACGTTTGTTTTCATTGGATGGCATTGTATTTTTTCCCCCACTGTTTAAACTTTAAAAGCCTTTCTTGTAGTTTTGCTCTGCTTCGATGCATTTCAGTGACAGCCTCCCTGCTGCTCTTCTCCTTGTTCCATAGGCACTTTCTATTACTTTGAAGGTTCCAGCACCCTTATTCTGCTCACATCCTCGTCCCTCCTCTGGTCCTTCCTGCTCACATAACACCACTCTACTTAGCGCTCCTTCTCCGGTTGCTCCCACGACCTCATCCATGCGTTCTGCTGTGATCGGATTCTTCTGGAAGTGCATGTTTGAAGCAAGCAACCAGTGTATCAGCCATGATGCATCCATTCTCCGCTCAGCCAGGGCAGTGCAGTGGGCTGTTTATGCATTAATGCTGACTGGAGGAAGGGCTTGTTGAAGCCACAGTTAACGTCTTTCGCTGGTGGGCCATGGAAGCTCTGCAATGCTTCTAAGATCCGCAGCTACAGAGACAAACTGCAACACCCCTTCCACAAGGTCTAATGCTTCGGACTCCAGTGAGAACGCTCAACGGTTCACACTGCTGGATGTTATTCCGGGATCACAGGTAAATTTGGAACTGCAAGGCTGTACGGCAAAGATCCAGCTAATCCTCGCATGGGCACGTTAACATTTAGCATCAGATCACCTTTAAATCACCTCATCCGCTCTCTGCCCACTAAACCATTTCTCCCCAGGTTTATTCTAACACACTAACCCCTTCAGCAGCAGCAAACAGCCACCAAACAGCCTGCCAACGATTTCCCCCCCTTTCTCCTTTCTTTAGTACCCCCCAAAAGTGGGGTTTTCCTGCCAAGTAACGCCTACTGAAACTCTGGAATGGGGAGATTCAGCCTTGGGTAAGCATCAGCTTTTTCTTAAAACTGCAGCTAATCAAAGAGTCTTTATTGCAGGCGGCTCAGCTATCACCTACTATTAGCATCTATGGAAGTAGTGAAAGATGATCAAGGTCAAGTGTATTATACAAACTGGTAGGGCTTGAGCAATCAGCAACTTGTGTGTATTATTTTACCTTTAAGTTCAAGAACTGTAGTATGTATTTTTGATCACTAGTGACCACTTTGCCATACCGAATTTCTATATTTTCTCTTTGCCATTTGACGAAGGACTCCGAGTACAAGAGGTCTCCAAAGCAAAGCTACAGATTATCCTCAGGTTCTGATTCTAAGTCTTGAATGACCTCTGACCCAAGACCAAGCAAAAAACACCTGCAGCACGGCCTGAGCCAGGGTGAACTCCCTGCACTGCCGACGTGTTCCGGATAGCAGTGGGGAAGGGGGGGGGGGGGGGGGGGGGGGAGAGGGAGAAGGGGAGAAGGGCTTCAGCAGGGCGCTCGCCACACGGCCCTTCCCACCACACTGCCTGCCGGGAGGGCTCCGCGCCACCCCGGTCAGCGGGGAAGGAAGGACCCGGGTTGCCCTGCCGGGCTTGCTGCAGGCCTGGCACCGGCAGGAGCAGATGGAGTGCGCAGCCCACTCCCTCCAGGGCGGCTGGATCGGCAAACCAATAAAATAAATAAATAAATAAATAAATAAATAAATAAGTGGCCATGCCGCCTTAGGATTGGGCGCAATGTCGCCCCGTAGAATCTGCCGCCCCAAGCACGAACTTGCACGGCTGGTGCCTGGAGCCGGCCCTGCCCAAGACACAAGAACCCAACTATATCAGGTCACAGCTAGTCAGACAGATACTTTTATTTAAATAAAAACGTAGAGTTAAGCCTGCAGCAGATTCTTTATGCACAGATGTTTATATTTATCTCAGAAACCTTCAGGAAGACTACCTCCCGCCATCCCCCAAAAGCTACTACAATGAAGCTTCCTAGAATTCATTAAGAATATGGAGAGAAACTGGTCTCTCAGTATAACAGTTATATTTGCATCTCAGTACTAACTGGTCTGACCCTCCTCCCCCCCCCCAAAAAAATCACTTTCAAGTCAAGATTGTCCATTATGTTTACTGCCCCAATTGCTTAACTAACCTTCTACTAAAAACTGGAGCTCAAACATACAAAATCAACTTGCTATCATACATCTTTTAAATCAACCTGCAATAAGAAAAGAAAGTCATGAAACACAAATCAAGTGCACCAGTACTGTGGTAGGTGCTAAATTTCACTGTTCCTGATCTTCCGGGCTGCAAAATACATCTCCCATAAGGAAACAGATCATGTAGAGTTTCAATTCTCTGTTTCTAACTGGAGACACAAAGTTCTACTGTAAGTAGAGAGACTATATTAAGAGCACACAGTATTTCTTGGTAGTAGGGCAGGAGCAGTAAGAGAACCAGGCTATTTCTGGACAGCTGCATATAACAGTTAATTCGTACCACCCAAAAGGCGTTCTGGCATTTTACAAATGGCAAAGACAGACATGGTGTCTGATCCAATTTTTTTTTTAAATGCAACACAATGCATCAGCGTGCAGACACTAGGGGTAGATAAGAGATGAGAAGGAAGGACAACTATTTGACTGTGTGCACTGGGATTCGATCATTACTTTCAAAGTAACTACAACAGAGAAAATAAATCTATAAAGATACATAATAATTTATTGGGGTTACCATACTTAAAAAAAAAAAAAAAAAAAAAAGGACACTCCACGGGGCCCTGGTCCCGCCCCGGCCCTCCCCAACTCCGCCCCTTCCCCGAAGTCCCTGCCCTAACTCCCCCTCCTCCCTCCCAGCCACACGAAAAGGGCTGCCCGAGCGCTACCGGCTTCACGGTTTGCCGGGCAGCCTCCAGACCCTGCGCCCCCGGCCAGCGCTTCCCCAGCACAGCTGGAGCCCAGGAGGGGAAGCGCCCAGCCGGGGGCGCAAGGTCTGGAGGCTGCCCGGCAAACCGTGAAGCCGGTAGCACTCAGGCTTCGGGCAGCCCCCATGCCTCCAGACCCTGTGCCCCCAGCCGGGCACTTCCCCTCCCAGGCTCCGGCAGCTACTGTGCTCCCTGAACGCCTGGGCTCCGTAAGCGCCGAGCTTCCCGAGCGCTACCGGCTTCGGGCAGCCCCCATGCCTCTGGACCCTGCGCCCCCAGAGGGGAAGTACCCAGCGCCCGCTCTAAGGTTCGGCTTTTTGGAAATTCCCCCCCGGATGGGGGTTTGATTACCAAAAGGCCGGACATGTCCGGGAAAAAACGGATGTATGATAACCCTAAATTTATTGTAGGCAGTGCATCAGGAATGAGATTAACTGAGCAGCTGGGCATTCGGTGAGCCTTCACAGCTATTTGAGATTTTCTGTTCAACTGTTCGTACTAGGACACAACATGTGTTCTACTTGGATAGGCAACAGATTAATCTATTGCAGCATCAGCGGAGACCAACAGTGAATGCTTCCAAGGCCGGCAACAAAGGGGCCGGGGGAAGGAGCCCCAAGCCACAAATTTTGGCTCTGGGCTCTGAAGAGCACAAATTCCGATGTGTTTGGAATCTGGAAGTGTTGATTTAGGTCCCTTTCTAAAAAGGGAAAGGGCATCATACAAGGTGGATGTGAGGTACACACACTCCAATAGCTTGCATGAAGGAGTTTCCTTTCACATTTACATGCTGCAGGGAGAAAAGGTAGGGCAGGGGCAGGGACTTGGGGGAAAGGGGTGGAATGGGGGCGGGATGAGGGCGGGATGAGGGCGGTGCAGGGGAGGGAAGAGGCAGGGGGTGGGCGAGCACCCACCCGGCAGAGGGGAAGTCGGCACCGTAGGGTGAGTGGCGGGCAGGGGGGTGAAGAGGCGAGTGGGTGAGCGAGAAGGTGAGGAGGTGAGCGGTGGGTAGGGGACTGAGGAGGGACGCAGCAAGCCAGCGGCTGGCCGGGGGATGAGGAAGGGTGAGGTGGGGGGGCCCCCGAGCGGAGCGGGGGCGGGACCTGGGGCAGAGTGGGGGCGGAGCCTGGGAGGAGCAGGGGTGGACTGTGGGTGGGGCTGATGGCACCCCAATGTGTCCTGATATTTTAGTGTGGTGATCTGGTCACCCTAGTATAAACAAATCAATAACAAACATTGGAACTCTTGGCAGAAGGACTTCAAGTAGCAAAGTCCATTAACCCTCGAAACTGCCTGGGACCCAGTTTTTTGGGATGTGGAGTCTGAATCTAATGATGACCAGGAGATATATATGCAGCGGTACAGTGGGGAAGCTTCCTTCTGAACTCCCTGACAGTGAGCATAAATATTGGGACAAACATGCAGTAGGAAGACCACAGATTTACTACTATGCTACAGATGAAACTGGACAGAAATCTTGCATTGGAAAGGGGTAGCAGCTGGTGCCAGCCATAGCAGTAGCATTAGCAGTTGTCTAAGTGAGTAATTCAGGGAACAGCCACCATACTGTGTCACCTGACACAGGAGACCCACTGGATTCACTTTAGGGGCTGGTTTTGATCAGTATCTGGGTAACGTGACTAGAATTGATGCATTAAGACTACCAGGGAGTTGGACGGTGAGGTCAACACAAAAACAAAATTTGGCCCCAACATAAGCAGTAGCAGCTCTCACTGACTGAATTGGGAATTGTACTCTCTGATACTAGGCCTGAATTTGGTCCAGAGTATTTCTGCCAGATATTAAGTTTGTGTTACCATAGAGCCTAAGTCATGGACCAGACTCCCATTCTGCTAGATGCTGTACAAACACAGAACAGAAAGACAGCCCCTGTCCTGAAGGGCTTATAATCGAAGTATAAGCAAGAGACAAGAGATGGATACAACTGGACAAATAGGGAACAATACTGGTCAACACAACAGGCAGTGGTTTGAGCACACCAGCAGCCTAACCACTGTCAAGTTTGGTTGTTGTTTTTTTGTTTTAGAGGACTCATAGCAAAGGAGAGTTAAAGGTCGAGATATAAAGGATCCAACTCACGTAAAGCAATGGAATTTAACTGGAGTTACATCAGGGTAAAATTAGTTTAAGTGAGAGTAGGAGGAAGATGAGATGATATCCTCAGTACTTTATCTGCCAGGAAGTCTGTGCTCTGCTTTGGCATCTAGTGTCCTTGTTCAAACCATATTCTGCTGGACATGCAATGTGTGAATTACAAATAAAAACTAGGATAATGTGTCCATGTGTCCGAAATTAAAGTAAGTAAGTCCCCCATATGCTTCACCTGATAGATAAATAAATACTGTTCACAAATGTTATACAATTATATTCACTTGCCTCACATTGTCATTACTTACCCATCTCAGGCCATAAGTACACAATATTCATTTCACACACCCTTGCAGCCATTTGCTTGGCCTCCATCCTACTGCTCTCTATCATCCCAATAACACTCGCCAGCCAAACAAAATCCTACAAGAACCAGGAGGAGGCCTCAAAGACCCGGATTCAGATGCCTGTGAGCTAAGGAAGGAAGCAAGGTCTGAAGCCAGTGATTCCTAGTTGAGAACGCCCAGGGTAGGGGCCAGCTCGCCACATTAGCTTGAGTAACTCAATCAATCTCTGTGATGTCACTGGGAAAAGAGACAGCCACTCAGATCACAAGCCATTTAAGATCATAGAATATCAGGGTTGGAAGGGACCTCAGGAGGTCATCTAGTCCAACCCCCTGCTCAAAGCAGGACCAATCCCCAGTCAGATTTTTGCCCCAGATCCCTAAATGGCCCCCTCAAGGATTGAACTCACAACCCTGGGTTTAGCAGGCCAATGCTCAAACCAATGCTCAAAGTCATTCACGACTAGGAGGAGATCAGCCACCAACACAACCAGAGTGGTTTCTATACCATGTAAAGGCCTAAATCCAAATTGACTGGAATCAAAGATACACAAAGAGTTGAGATATAATTTGATTTGCTTTATAGAAGACTGCATGGTAGTCTTCAAGACAAGGCAATAGTAAAAAGGTGACACTTTACCCAGGTTAGTATTTAGTATCCAATACAATTTAAAGATTTACTACTGTAACTGATTTGTAAGGTACCCAGGAGTCTTGACATTCTCACTACATATAGAACATAAATAGAGAAAAACACTTTCAAGAGAACCTGTGTGAAGTACAACTGATGCAATTTCTTCAGTGAAAGGGCCTCAGGACAGAACTGTGCCAGTACCAATTAATAATAATAAACTCCATACAAATGAAAGCCTTAAACTCACATGTTCCCCAGTTCAGAACTTTGTCCTCTGGAGAACAACTCAAGGACCAAACATTCAGGTTGGACAAAACATTAAACAACCCTCCCGTCCCGCCAAAAAAAATTTCAAAAAGTATACAAAACTAAACAACACTGGGATGAAAGAAGCTACTGCGTTAAAAAAAAAAGTCCATATCACTTAGCCAAAATACATTGAACCATTTTAAATTAGACTTACTTACAAAAATGCTAAATTCCTCCATATAGATAA
Organism: Trachemys scripta elegans; assembly: GCF_013100865.1. NCBI lineage: Eukaryota > Metazoa > Chordata > Testudines > Emydidae > Trachemys > Trachemys scripta. The sequence continues at coordinate 9,182,846 of NC_048304.1, read as the reverse complement.
AAATAGTTTGTGTTTCACACTTTAAAAATGGATTCAGATCTGACATTAACGTAGTATGGAATTCAGGGCCTTGAAAATCCTCCAGTAAACAAGATATTTAATTAACACATTTTAAATTATTTTGCCCTATTTTTGATGCACAGTACGTCTAAATCATTTTGCATCAGTCTCAAGTCACTCTGTGACGTCTCTGCAGTTTTAGCTCTCAGTGTTAATTCAGGCCAATGGGAAATAGAGAGCAGGATGTGGTTAATCGGATGCATTCCTCATGAAAATTTAAAGCAGCCTGCATCTATTCTGTACAGCCAGTTTCAGCTTTGCAGGAGCATCATGGAATGCCACAACAAATCCTGTTATAACACAGGATCCTAACACATACTGCTGCAGCTGCATTAGACCTTCTCCCAGAGAATATCAGTTAATTACCCTTCACCAAGCAATAGAAAATTTTCTTACTACACAAAGTTACCCCACTTCAGAGATCAAACCTGCAATTAGGAGCCCATAGATAGGCACATTAAATCATATTCCTTCATGTAGCCATAAAGAACATATTACATTTTATTATGCAATTTTGAGAGTGCTACAGTTATATGAAGTGGGCTAACATGAGTTACTCTTCTTTTGCTGTATTAAGTACCTTCATAACAGACAGTATAGGGTTTGTATTAATTATTGTTTTATTAGCACACAGCTTTTTTTAAAAAAATCACCCATCTCAAAGCACTGTGTGTCAGACTTGGAAATATCACTATCCTTTTACACTGGGTGAATGCGGCACAGGAGTTAAATGAGTTGGACAAAGAAACACTTCACTGTAAAACAGAAAGGTCAATAATTTATTTAACATGTGTTCCTAAGTCCATTTTCATGTTTTTATGTATTTTGTGATACCCAATTTCTTTTCCAAAAATCAGATTTTTGAAAAGTAAGTTTCTATCCAAAATCCCATTTGTTGACACTATAACCTTCAGCAGCTCTGCTTTTAAAAAGTCACTTGGCACATTGACGTTTATGAAAGCACAGAAGTCCTAGTTTAGTCTAGCATTTTGTTCAGTCATTAAACCCAGACTATCAGGATAATAAACTTACCTATCAGAATGACCTACTCATAATTAAAGCTTATGTCCAGTCTTTATGGAAGCTGGTCCATAGCTCAAAACAGATGACATATAAAATAATCAACTCTGATGAACCGATAGGTAGCAAATAAAGAGTTCCTCAATATACAGCTGGCTGTCACTTTCTCTTATCTAACGATATCCTGGTATCAATTCCACATTTAAATCTGACTGCTTCTTTAAAACATACGTGTACCTCTGTGGTGAAATTCTTGTCACATGGATATCCTTGGGAATTCTGCCATAGACTTCTGTGGAATCAATGTCATGCCTGGAATTTTTGTGCGTTATGATTTTTGTATAGAACCTCATCCACATTAAAAATAACAGAAAAAATGATCAGATTCTAGCAACTTCCATAAATAAATAAAAAATAAAAAAAGTTATATGGATTCTCCCCTTCCACAGAGTGTCAGTCATTTCACTAACTATGGTGCTCAAAGTACATGGGTTTGCATAATGGTTGCACTTGCTGATGCAGATGGTGCTAGCACAGATATTTATTTTACTCTAAGGCCTGGTCCACACTAACCCCCCACTTCGGACTAAGGTACGCAAATTCAGCTACGTTAATAACGTAGCTGAATTCGAAGTACCTTAGTCCGAATTTACCGCGGGTCCAGACGCGCAGGCAGGCTCCCCTGTCGATGCCGCGTACTCCTCTCGCTGAGCTGGAGTACCGACGTCGACGGCAAGCACTTCCGGGATCGATCCCAGAAGATCGATCGCTTACATCCAGACCAGGAAGTAAGTATAGACGTACCCCAAGATGTAAATCAGTCAGTCACCATGGAGCGGCACATAAGATTCTTGCGATCAGTGTCTCTGGTAGATAGTTTTCCTCCTCCATTGCCTATATGGATTTGGGGGTAGACTGTACTTTCAAGGCACAGCCCAGAGTAAGGGATACTACAGAATGCCCTGCACCACGTGGAAAAACAGGAAGCAGTGGGAGGCAAAATACTCCTTGTGCACAATGGGGGCACACTTACTACTATTCCCCTTTATAGGGTGGGCCTTACTCCCACTTGGGCTAATGAAGAGGATGGAAGCTGAACAATGGAGCCCCCTTCTCCCACCAATTCTGGGGCCCGGTCTTCCCTAGGGAAGTAGTGAGGTGGCTTTTCTGAGCACAAGGATCTCACTTCTTCCTGATCCCTAGGCATCACGCCTAGCAATCCTCATGCCTCTCGCAATTGCGCGTGTGTGTGTGGGCCAAGCAGAAGCTGCCCCCTTAAAATGTTATGTTATTTAATAACTGACCATCAGGTACCTCCTGACAGCTTCTTTCTATTAGAGCCTCTGCTATTACTTCAGTCCCCATCAAAAAATAAGAGACTGCCCCTTCTCTCATGTAAGAAGGCGGCTACAAAATAATGAATCTATAGCATCTTACTAATACTACTGCTGTGATTCTGGCAGTCACATAACAAACAGGGCATTAAATATTTCCAGTAGTGATCAAATTTAGCAGAAATAAGCCAAATATGTTGTTATAATTAAATGCCAAAGGTGGCATAAAACATTACACATACCCAGTGGGAGATTCGGAAATAAAGCTCTTTCACTGAGACTCTGAATGCATCATCATTTCCTTGTTAATTCAAGTGTATTCTGAATAGGAGAATATTTCACATTACAGTCTACACCTATCAGCTAGGTGTGCATTCAAACTACACGATAGCATTTACGCAAGAAATTCGGTACATTTCTTCATCACAAATAATTTATTTTCCAGTCAAACATTCTTTGTTCATTTTAATAGCTTCTGTATTAGGGGGAAGAGTCAGAAAACTAGAGCCTGAATCAAAATTCAGATACATTCTTTAATGTCCTTCCTTCTCACGGCCAAAACATATTAATGCTGTACTCAAATCTGATCCTATTTACTTTTTTGCAGGGAACTCCAATAATGGCATTTTTACCATTCTTTTTATTTAACATGACAACACTAACACCGCTATAAGTGATAATGTATTAACGATAAATAAAAATACCTATATAAAACTTGTGGGATACCCAAGTGTACACAGTTTGCTTTAAGATATATTTATTTTAAATCTACCACACTATTCTTAAAACAAAGCTTAAAATGGAATTGACACACAAAAATGCCAGCACTACACCATACTCTGAAAATACTCTATTGTAACCAACTTCAATTGGATTTACTGGTTTACAGTTTGCTTACTGGCCAGAAAAAGTTGCTAACCTTCATATTGTAATATCAAGTAAACAAAGAAGGAGTTACATGCGTTAGATAAAATTCAGTATTTGCATACTTACTGTGCTTTACTTTGATGTCGACTTATTTCATTTATCTTTTCAATCATTTTATATGTTCCTTTAACAAGGCATTTCACGCTACACTACTCTATCTCAACTTACCCAACATGTGTGAAACTAAGTCTGTTCTTGTTACAGTTTTTCTCAGTAATTAGCAAGCTACATAGTCTCCGGCAGCAAGATACTAACAAGCTCCTACAGTTTCTAGTCTAACAAGGAACTCAAAGCTACTAATAGCAGTCAAAACATTTGAGCAAAAAGGATTACAATGGCTAGTTGCAAAAGGCTGGAAACTCAACCGTATTCCAGATTAAGTCTTTTTGAGAAGATCTTTTGTAATGGGTTTTGATTCAGTATTTAAAACCATTATTGATCAGAAATTAATTTGTTTTAAACGGAAGGCTGGTTTGAAATATTAATTATTTTAAGAGGGAATCTTTAAATATGTGAAAGACAGACATTTTCAGACAAACATCTGAGATCAAGTTAAAAATTTCTCATTCTTCTCTGGTACTGGGACACTGAGTTAAAGCTAAAAATGAAACCAGACCCTGCATCTTATTTGTGAAGTTTAGTTGCCATGAACATCAGTAACCATGTCACTATTACATAGACTATGTTTAGACAAGCATGAGAGCCAGTGAACTGAACAAAAGTCACACTCACTTACCTTGAGGACTTCCATTGGCACCTGGGTAGGAGGGGGCAGGTTAGAGGGGACGCTGACGTTGATGGCTGGTGTCTGACTGAGTGGTACTCTCTGCTGCATGAACTGGGCTGCTTGCTGCTTCTGTTGCTGCTCTCGACGCTCTTGCTCCTGCATCTGCTCACGCATGAGCTGCTGTCGTAACAAAATCCGTGATGTCATACTGGAGGAGCTTAGGGGAGGCTTGGAAGCTCCAGGATGCTCGGAACTGCTGTGGGAAGACCAAAGCCACAGACATCTCAGTTTCCCCGGTTAGAATAATTATTTCCTGCGATTGCAGAGTTACGTTAAGTGTGAAACAAAGTGGCTCTCACACATACGAGAATGAGTAATGATACGCTGCCCAGGGTAAATTGGAATTTGGAGCTGATCTACTTTAGGTCCTTAGAAGCCAAATTAAGCTACATTAACCTGATTACGTCTAGCCATTATTTTCAATGTTGATCTCTAGCAGCAAAGAGGAAATTTTTAAGTTTTAGAAGTCTAATGCTCATTAACATCTAATAGAAATACAGCATCCCGTTGAGCCCTGTTGTAGCATGACCATAATTCTTTCATACTCCCATTTATAGTGGCAATGCTTTTATTAATTAAAAATCAACTGAATGTATTTAGCATCTTCTTAAGGTTAAGAGGACTTTACACAACCCTTTATGTAGGCGTGGGGATAGGGGAGGATTCCCAGCACTACTGAGGCCTGGCGCTAAAGTTCCACCGCATGTTCCTGCCTCCCCAAGAGCACATGGAAACCCCTCCATACTAACTTGGTGTTCAAGGGTGGGTTGGGGCAGTGGCTCCTTGCACCACATTCGAGTTTGCTAGTAGCGCTCTCTTCAGGGGCGACCACCACCTGTGACAGTATCAACTCACTTTGATGGCACTAGCAGGCCTGAAGTGAGGAGTGGGATGTGGGTGCAGGTAGGGCAACCAATAGCAATAGCTTGTAATGGATCCATGCTAGGAGGGGAAGTGAAGGGTATGAAGGGTATATGGGAATAGCTGCGAGAGGCTTTCTGCAATGCGGTTTTTCCACAGATGGAATGATCTGGCCCGTTCTTTGTTCACAACTCAATGATCAATACAAATCCCATATTTTACATATAACACGACACAGGAAAAGCAGACAGAGAGAAAGAGAATAAAAGAAACTGGAAAGGTTGAAGACAAGATATTTGAAGAGGACATGATATTTGTTTTTTCCTGAACACGTGACAATCTGAAGTGTAAAAGGAAGACTCAGTGCCAGTTAATATTATTATTCAACCTGTTCATTTTATATCCCACCTACCAGGGACTGCTATAATCAAACAGATACCTGACCAAGGACAACTTTGGGAGGTTAAGAAAGTTTCTGGTTCATTCCCATTTTGATCCATTTCACATATGCCACTTTTTTAAACACGCACACACACACACACACACACACACACACACTATTGTAAAATATTTTTATTTGGGCTGATTTTTTCCAACTACTATGCTGTATAATGCCATGTATACTTAGATTTGTTATAATTATTACAGTCAGACTTTATATTGAGATTCTATTTACGAGTAGTTTACAAAGAGTTAATAAATGAATAACGTGTGTTTTATAGTATATAAAGTAGTATGCGGTATATAGATGATTACAAGTACATCAGTAGAAGGTGTTTAAAGTGGTTATATTGACCTCTTGCATGCTATAGCAATCTACAATAGCCAATTAATCATTCATTAAAAACCCTTTAAAAGTGGAACCTTAATAAAAAATAACCATTATTTCTATGGTGTCTTTCCAAGAACCACCCAAAATAATTTAAAACCACTGAGCAGCGCCTCTATGGAAGGTAGGCAAGTGCATTTTGTAGATGGTTAAAGCTACTCAGCAGTTAAGAACAGATAATATTACAGAAATAACGCATCCACACAAGACAGTGAAGTCTCTTTTAGATATGCACCCTTCCCCCCCCCCCCAGTACAGACATGAATTTGTTGCTTGAACCTTCACCTTTGCAGCTGATCGGTGTAGGATCGAACCCACAGCATATGCCGAGTTCATACAGTAGGACTGGGATTTTCAAAAGCCGTAACTTCTATTGAAGTCAGAAACAAAGAGCACTAACACCTGCTATGTCTGAGTTCTTATTAAGAACCAGATCCCAACACCTCCCAACAGAAATCTCAGCTGCAAAACACATTTTTTTCTGATTAGATTAAATGTTAAATCAACAGCATTAATCACACAAAAATTAAACGGTATTATGCCCATTAACATTTAAAACGTATGATGCTTTCAAATGACAAGAACGACATTAACATGTTAAAGTGCAGCCATTCCAGTCAAGCGACACCATTGCATAGGTAAAGGGCCAGATTTTCAGACGTGCTCAGCACCCAACATCTCCCATTGAGAAATCTGATCCTCAGGTGCTTAACACCCAATAGTTCCCATTGCGCAAATCTGGCAAGCGGTGTTTAGAACCAGTACATTAAAATTAAATTGGTCACAGTAGGAATAAAAAGGGAAAGGGGTTATTTTGTTTAAATAACATTAAACCCAGATTTTCCAGAGCGCACAATCTAATTTTCCTTAAAAAGGGGCGGGGGGAAAAGGGGGAGAAGAGGCTGTGTTGCTATTTAAGGCCTGTCAGGTTGAAACATTCCCAGAGAGACTGATCCTTTTGATAAAACAAGAGAAAACCTTTGTGGTGAAACTAATGCAGCTGTGGAATAATCGTACTAATTAGCTGCTCAAGACAAGTCATTGACTGTGATACTCACAAAAAGAGCCTTTCAATTAACAGTGAAGTATTCTCACATCCTAAGCCCATCACAGTGTTCTTTAACTTTGTTAAAGTTTGGAAGAGCTTTTAAAAAGACATTCAGACATTTCCAAACTGCAGAGAGGTTCTATTTAAATGGTTGCTTACTAAAATAGCTACAGGTTAGAGCTGAAATACCATTTCAGCTGCAAAAAACAAGGCTCGATCCCACTCCTATTCACGTCAATGGACATTTTATTTAGGTTTATAGACATGCTAAAGAGGGTGCCCATCCATACGCTCTAGGTGTCGTTGGCAGAGATTACACGTACATACCAAGTTTAGCAAATAGATATCCCACTCCAATCCCTCCTCAAAACAATTTACCCCTCCATTCTTCCCCATTTTCAACTGTCATGAGGGTGGGGGGAAGGGGGAATGGATGAGTCTTGCAAGGCACCCTGAAGTTCAAATCAGAGCTATTTTGAACCCGAAGAGGGGGAAGTGAATTTTGAAGCTGTAGGGCTTTTGCCAAGAACGGCCTGCCAGCAACCCCTTCTCATTTACACCAATGAGTCTGCAGCTCAAGGACCTCTGCTGCTCTCAGCTATGGCAGCATGCCACAAGGGGAGAAACTGACTCTGTTTTGTCATTTATGTCAATGGGTGCAGGAGCAGGCCCACTGTCTATAATGGCAATTCATTGTATAACTCTTCAACATTTCCCTGCCACAAGTGCAGAAGACTGGACTAGATGACCTCTCAAGGTCCCTTCGAGTCCTATGATTTATGATCCTACGATTTTGCGTTCTTTTAAAAAAACAAAAAAAGTTCAGTCCTTCCTCAGAAATGACTTAGATAACCTGGCAACAAACTCATCCTATCTCTGATTTTAAGTCTGTTGATCTTATAAGTCTCTTCGACGTTCTGGGCTGCTAAAAAGACATTGTTTTGTGTGTGACTGACTAGAAAATAGAAGATCTGACAGTATACTCCTAACACAAATGCCATAAAGGAAAAACAAATGGAGCCTGATCTTTTTCACATCCAAAACATCAGATTTGGGGGGCCAGATGAGAGGGGAAGAACAAGCTCCTGAGATTACAGAATGTTCTGTTCATCCTTAATACTCAGAAGAAGCCAGAAACAAATTATTTAGCAGCAAAAGAATTTAGTGAGCTAAGCAGATGTGTAGCTCTGTTTTTATTCATGCACAAACTGGTTACATAATGGAGGTAGCCAATATAGTTTAGTGGTTACTCCTAAACCGGACAGGATTCTGTTAGTGAGCACACACCATAGCGCTCACACTGGAACGGAAGCTCTGAAGTTGAGAAAAACTTTCTGCTCTGACTCCCTTTTCCAGTTGAGTAACTTGGCCCAAATGAAACTTATATGAGAAAAATATTCCATATTGGATCTACTACTTGCTTTAGTAAAACAAGTTACACTTTCGGGGTGGGGGTGCACAAACTTACCCTCCTCACATTTGTTCTACTGACAGCTATGTACTCACATAAAAGGTACTAAAACTGGTCAAACCTAGAGTCTTCAGACTAGAAGCTCTGGCAGCAGCCTCTGTCCTGCAAAAGAGCCAAGGAAGTACTTGCATTACAATTAGCTCCTCGCCCTTCAGGGCTCCAGGGGTCAAGGAGAACTTCATTGATTTTCTGCTATCATACAGGTGATGTGGAGGAAAAGACTACATCATGGAGTCGGTTGCTCTTCCTTCTGCAAGGAGGAGGGGTCAGCGATAGATGCCGCTGGTGGGGGCTACACAGAGCTGCTCCATCTGTCCGGACACTAAGCACAGCTGCCCCTTGTCTTTATGGCACAGGGGTGGCCTTGGCCCCTCTAGCTTATCATGTGCAAGGGAGAAGGGGAAGAGGTGCTATTAAAAAAGTGACAGTTGACATTCTCATTTGCCCCCTTTTCTTAATCATCACAAAGAGGCAAAGTTGGACTTTTCCTAAAGTGCTGCTGCTCCTTCCCCAACACGGAGTTCCCCTACGTGAGCCAAAGGCTGTCAGGCAAGTGGCAAATGAGGCGGCTAGCGAAGAGAAAGAGGATTTTTAATAGATGCATTGGATCTTCCTGCAACCCTTCCCTGAGTGCTCGCTATTAGTGAGTTAGTTTCAGTCGCTTTTATTTGTACAACATAATGCATGAGGCCACCCGTGGTCATTACAAGATCGTTTGGGCTGCCGTGCCCTCTGTGGGATGGACTGTCCAGTCCTAGGTCTTCTTCCATCAGACCCAGCTGCCCAAACTAAAGGCCTGGATGAGACTGGATTGAGTGAAACTCAATTTGGACTGAATTCAAAGGTTGTACGTTCCCTGGCAAAGGGTCAGCATCCGCCCTCAAGGAAATTCACAATCTAGGGCCTCTTTGGAAATCCCAGGTGGCAGGAATGGCCACTGCCAGTGACCAGGAATATTACAACCTTCTCTTCTTGATAGACACTTCACCACAATGAGCCACAACTGCCATTTCCAATTGTGATCATCTCCCGCCCTGCCACCCCCTGATTGGGTCTATCCCAGAAGGTCAGCTACTGGCTTCTGCTAGTGCAGAACATGGCAGTCCACATGGAAACTAGCCAAGACACTGGGGAAACACCCTTATTCTTGTGAAGAGGGTGTGTAATGGGATTGGTTCCAGTGGTAGCCATGTTAGTCTGTTTTAACCAGAAAACGAGGAGTCCTTGTGGCACCTTAGGGTACATCTATACTACCTGCCGGATCGGCGGGTAGTGTTCGATGTATCGGGGATCGATTTATCACGTCTTGTCTGGACGCGATAAAATGAATCCACGAATTGACGCCTGTACTCCACCTCAGCAGGAGGAGTAAGCGGAGTCAATGGGGGAGCCGAGGCAGTCGACTCGCCACCGTGAGGATGGCCAGGTAAGTCAAACTAAGATACTTCGACTTCAGCTACACGAATAGCGTAGTTGAAGTTCTGTATCTTAGTTCAAACTCTCCCCCTCCCCCCCGCTAGTGTAGCCCAGGCCTTAGAGACTAGCATATGCCCAAATACGTTTGTTAGTCTCTAAGGTGCCACAAGGACTCCTCAGGTTTTTTGTTTGTTTGTTTGTGTTTGTTTTGTAATGGGACTGTTAACCACACAAGGTTTGGAACCTCAGTTTCTTTTTTTTGTTTGTTTTTTTTGTTTTTTTTTTAAAACAGGTGAGCTCACAATTTAATTATTACAATAGGTGGTACGGTCATCTGCTCTGAATGCCCACCAGCTTCTTGAGAGAATCATCTTTGACTCTGACTCCGTAAAAGCAGGATGGACAACAACCCGGACCCCAACACTCCCTGCCCCGCCCCCTCCACACACACACACACACACTTTGGCTCAGGACAGAACATCAGGGAGGTGCCTAATGCATTTAGTGGCCTTATGCTGCCCATCCAACAGCATGAGGACTAACCCCTTGTACACTCTTGTGTAACTAATGAATTGTTTAACTCTGCAGTAGGAAAGCTCTGTGACACAGTAAATGCTATTTTGATAAACGATGAGATTGAGGATCTTCCTCCAAATGCAGGAGGTGATGTCAGGAGGACTGAGACTGACCAACAAACTCATCTTTTAAACGGACAAATCATTAAATTGGTTATCAATATTCTAACACGCATACTTCAATATGGAACACAAGTAGTTAGGTTTGTACAACAAATACATTTATGAGCACCACAAGCTACTTTGATGAATCATAAAATGCCTGACTTTTTATTTGCTATTTTGAGCCCCAGAGAAATTACTGATTACAGTTTTTTAATGAATACAGTCCAAACTGCGTGTTCTGTCTGTATGGACGGCTGGAAGATTTGAATGACTATACATGTTACCCATAATGTAGATGGTCATTATTATATCAAAAAAAGGACACTGGTCATTTTTTTTTTAATTACATTTGTCAAAAGACCCAAATTCCTTTACCATGTTACTAACATCAGATTATTAAAACTAAACATTTTCAGAACCTAATTTACCTTTCACTATTTATGCAGTTAGTTTCGGTCTTTATATGTGTCTCAGCTCAAAACAAACAAAAAATAGACTAGACAGTTTCTAGTCAGTCAATTTGGCTTGCAGCTTCTTAAGTGCCAACAGCATTTTGAACGGTCTTGGTGGCAAAGACTAATTTAGGTTGGATTCTTTTGTTTAAAACAGTTCCAAAGAAATTTCTAATAAGGAGTTATGAAAATATTCCTGTAGACCTTAGATTTTACAAAAAAAACTATTGTTACAAAACTAAATTATGGGCCAAGTTTTACTCAACCATGTCTCTTGCATCTAAAGCTTTTTCTGAAGACGCACAGTAATTATGTTTAAAAGAAATATGGATCGACATTCTTATTGTTTTCCATTTGTACAGCACCTAGCACAATGGGGTCCTGGTCCACAACTAGGGCTCCTCGGCGCTACAGAAATACAAACCAATAAATAACTCAATCTAAGTTCTCGAAAAATAAGGTCCTCATTTTCAGTTAGTATTCCATGTTTATGGAAAATAAAACCTCCTATGTCTTTTGCCTAGAGTGGCACACAACCGATAAACCAAAGCATCTACATGGTAATTCAAACATTCAATATAATTCCCAAAGACACAGTCAAGAAACGCAAGGACGTCCTTCACGGATGTAACAGCCATTCAACAATTTTGACAGTATAGGAGATCCAAGCTGCAGCCATCACCTCTGGATAACTTGTGGAAAATGGGAGTAATCAACTAAAGTTTCTAGACAATCTTTATTTTTATCTAGTGAATGTGGTAAAAATGATAAATTAAGGTAACACGCTTTTGTTTTCCAGTTTGTCCCACAATTTTTGACTAGCGAGAAAAGTGACAAGCCCAAACTCTTTCTTCACTGTTCCTTTTTTCATTTGTTTTGCTGAGCCTATGAATTGTCTGAAGCAGAGTTGTATGCAACTCAGTGGTTTAAATTCACAGGAACGCTGTAATTTTCCCCTCATACTTGTTTCACACACGAATACTTATATTTAGCTCTGGATTTGCCCTACCCCCACACAACACCAAGTTTTTTCCCCTTTTCCAGGTTGAAATGCTAGGTGATTTGGGTGGAACCCACCCACACAATATCAATCTAGGCCGGTTCAGAGCTCAAAACAGGTCCACTAGTTTCCTTGAACCACTAGGCAAACAGGTATAGAGTTTTGAGTTTGTAATTGAACTCAATGCCAAGCAAGCAGAGAGTTTTGTGTCAAAAGAGCTAGAGTGGATAAGTTTGGAAGGGCTCCCCCTAGCCCCTGCAAGGATGAAATTTACAATATCCCTTCCTATTTAAAGTTCGAATCAATATGGCTTAAGATGTTCTAAGCCAAGGAATTGGAAAACAACCTATTCTTAGTATAATGTCCAAGAAATGGATGTGTTTGGAATGCAGAGGATAAAATCATTATTCTGCACAATACTCTGTTCTGTAAAAAGCTCCAGACTTGCTGGCTAATTTGGGGCTAGCTCTTGAGCTTCCAGAGGTCCACAGTACTTCAAATAAACAACTGATTGATAGAAACAAAGAAATATGAACCTTAAGAGATCTACGTAGAAAAGAGGCAATGACAAGGCCACAAAATGAACAGATGAGTATATTTCCATCCTGAAATGTTACTCCACACTCTTCTGGATAAAATGCTAAAACGTGATCCCTGCCACATTACTCTACCAAGGGAGAAGCCGACTGCGGAAGGCAACAGCTCAGAAAATAAGCATAGGATACTAGACTTACCATTAAGCCATTTGGGGATAAAGATCCGATAAAACTTGCTTACCAGGAAGTTATTACTCCTTTATAAGCCTGAACAATGATGATAGGGCTTTCAAGAACCCCAAGGATCTGAGAAAATCTTACTAAAGCTCAACTATTTAAGTGGAGTGAGAGCACAAGCAAAAAGTGAGGCCACTTGCCACCCTATTTTCCTGTGATGACTTCAAGCAGTCCAGCATTAAAGGTTTAGTCAAGAGATCATCCTAGCCAAAACTTTTAGTGTACAAAAAAAATCAAGCCAACAGAAGCAACAGAGATGGTAAGCATGAAGATTAAACATTCCAAGAAATCTACTGAGCTGCGTGTCCTTATGAGGCCCAGAGGTAAGAGAGAATGCAGTTAGAAAAATTTGCGTTCAAGGTCTTGCAGTTAGCCAGTCCACACTGATTTATATAGAGAGAGTGACTTGTGTTCCTAGTCGGATATTCACAATGTTATTTCTACCTTGGATCTCAATTTAAAACATTCATTTTAATCTGGAAATTTTTGTTTTATTTTGTTTGAGCCAGAGGTGTTATCAGAAGAGAACTGATAAAACCTTTCCCAGTCATGTGGCTCTGATATTTCTGTTTTTGATTAATTAAAAACTTCAGCACCACAAATTAATTTGTATTGATTCAGGTTTCAGTCTCTTTACACAGAGGAAAAAAATCCAGAATTAAGATTTCAGACCGACTTTGCACTACTTAACCTCCACTCAAATCAACGCCCCTTCCCCCCCCCCCCCCCACTACATTCCCTACTCTATTGATAACAGTGAAACTTCTGATTGCGTCTTAAATGCCAGTGGATTTTGCTAGTCACCGTACTGAAGGCTACCCCATGGAAAAAAGATAAGGAAGCACATTATAAAAGTTATAATAAGGGAGAAAAGATTGAGTTAGGAGAGTGATTTTGTACACAACAAATTACTACAGGTTTCCCCGTAGCACTTTGTACTTCATTCCTAAAACTTAATAATTGATTGTGGGTTATAGTGACACTTCACTCCACAATTCTATTGGCTGCCATGGCTTAAATACCAATGTGGAAAAAAAAAGAGTCTTGGCACGCTGCTACGTCCTTTCCTGCCAAGGACAGGGCAGTAAAACTGATAAAATGGTTATAATGGTTTATATAGGTCCACACACACCATACATTTCCTGCTGCTTTGATGCAGGAAACTGAAATTTTCCACATTTGAAAGTGACACGTTCATGGAGATAGGCTGCCTGCTATTGCCCTTGCTTCGCTGTTGACAGGAACACCTCCTCCTCCCTACCCCCTTGTCCTCCCCCGCAATGGTTTCTGTGTTCATCCCAAGCTACACATGCTCTGAGCTGCTCTCCTCCAACTACACCATTTAAAGTCCATCAAACAGTTGGACGTACTCTCAGTACAGTATGCAGCAAAACTGGTGTGTTCTACAGTGGATGCACCTGGGTGTTTTGTCAGCAGGTGCAGGACTAAAGAATCTTTCAAAAAGCCAGTTCCGGGGGGGAGGGTGGTGGGGGGGTGGAATCTGCAGGTGAATCAAAATGAGTTTTTATAAAGAGACAAAAAAAAAGAGTCTCACAAATAAAGCAATTAATTGTTGCAACAACAGATGGACTTTACAGGATGCAATTGTCTTTAACCTACAGTTAAGTATGGATTTTTTAAAATTAAAAATTCTATTAAAAGTTATGTACTATTTAGTATTTTTCCATTTTTTTTCTACCAGTCTTTAAAACACACCTTCACAAGCTGCTGAACATAATGCTTTTCCATCTTAATGAAAACCTCTCTCATGACCTGAGCACATTCAGTAAATAATTATTAAGCTCTGGTGGTGGCTTTTGCATGAGTCTTGACTTAATAAAATGCCGTAAGTTGATTTGCTTGAATGCCTATTCACTTGGGGACACAGCTTTCAGTATTGTTTAGAAAGCTTTATCACCATATCTCTAAGCAGGGTAAATGTAAAGAGGCAATATCTAGAAGTTGCAAAGGTCACAGTAATAAAGGATTTTACAGTTTGTATGTTAAAAGCTCAGAGGATAATTATAAGTTCAAAATATATAAAGGACACTTTCAAATATATTGGTTAAAAATAATCACTATACAATCATTTAATATTAATATATCTTGTATACTTCAATTTAACCAGGAGATGTCAGTAAAAAAAAAAGCTTAGAGATAAAACCAAGATTTTCAAGAAAGGAAAATTTGCCATACATGTATATCCCTGTGTTGATGCATTAAGAAATGAGTGTCAGTATAATAAATCAGAAACACAACTAATCATGTTATCCCAACCTGCACAATACATTTATATCCTATATCGAACCCTGCTTTAGCCCAACCACCATGTTTTGTTTAACAATTTCAAAACTCATTAAAAACAAATTAAAGCATTTCTAGGTTCCCCCTACCGAAAGTTGCTATCTCTGTCTTAGCCAGTCAGACACAGCTGTTGTAGCTTTAAGCGAGGTGCCGAGGACAAGTTAACAAGCACAGTATTTTTAACTCTCAGAACAAAACCTCCATCACAATCAATCAGACAATTTGTTCAGAGTGCTGTTTCTGAAATAAAGTCTCACTTACAGATAGAAACTTTCAAAGGAGCATGGCATGAACATCTGAACTCTAAGAGCTTCCATCTTCCCCCCCTCTCCACCTCTTTAAGGTGTTCTGCAAGCCCTTGGAGAAGAGTGAAAGTCAAACTAAGTTCTGGCAGTGGATATGTCACTAGGGGTGGCTCCAGATAAGACCCTGGCAACTCCAATCCAAGCAGAGTTCTGTGCCAGAATGGTGCCCTAGCGTCTGTCTGCATCAACAGACCTGTTTAATCCAGCACCTACCTGGAGGGAAAGTGCTGCTTGTCACAGTAAAATGAAAAGCCTCATTTAAAAGTGAATGGGAAGAAATTCAGAGTCAGGGTTCCACAAGGTGTGATATACTTATCTCTTACCAACAAGATGTTAAGCTACTGCACATGAAGTATTTGATCAGAGCATCCCAGAACAGTAGATATACATGCTGTGCCATGATTTGAAGAAATAAAGCATGGTTTGTAGCATTAGGGCCCAATCCCGCAAAGGCCTATACACAAGTAACTATACTGCTCATAGGCCCACTGACTTAATGAAACTTTAGCCAGATATTGGGGGGCGGAGGGGAGAGAGAGATAAGAGATGCTACTGAAAGCAGCTATCCCCTTCACAAATTTATGGCCTGGTCACACAAGCACTAATGCTCACTTACTCTGCAGTCGGAGAGCACTGGCTAGCAAAGGATCCCCTAGCAACCAGGACTTTCACAGGAACTGAACTCCTCGGGAGACCAGAGGGGCCTGAAGAAGCAGATGGGCCCAGGAGGGACTGCAACAGTAAGTGACATCTATTTCTGCTGGCTTCTGGGAGATGAACCCCTTCTTGCTTCCACCATGGGACAAACTCGGTTATCCGGTAGAACAACTTATTGAAACATTGTGTGTGAAAGCTTGGAATTTACTTCTCCTTAGGCAAATGCAGCCTATGTGTGGGAAGACAGGGCCTTTAAATATATATTTTCTTTAAAGTGTAAACCATTTTCACCTTCTAAGTTTAAGAAAAGGAAACCAGGTCCTCCTGGTGATAAGAATATAGCTGTAACAAACACTATAGTCAAAGCTATACGGATGTCATTAGTTGACTCCATTAGCACTGTTACAGAACCTATTTTCAGCTGTGTTTGAAAAAGACAGAGGCAGAATCACCAAGCAAAAAAGAGAGAAAAACTGTTAGGTAAGGTTGACTTCCAGCTTTCCAGCAATTGCAAGGTGTCAAAAAATAATTTTAAAATGTAGCGGACTTTAGTTAATATTCTCCAATAAATTTTCAAAGCCATGCACCATGAGACCAAACTTAAGCTTTTCTTTCACAGGTATCTGCTATGAGCTAGCTTTAAAGATTTGCCTTTCACTTGAAAGTCTTATTAGTCACCTTGTTAAAGACTTTTCCAAGCAATTCAGACACTACTTTCCTGTTATCAGTACTTACTGATAAAAAACATGTTTGCAATAAACAGACTACACGCTACAATAAAAGACAAAGGTGGTAAAATGGAGCAGCCAGCAGATAACACTGCCCTGATAATCTCTACAGTTTAGGAGTTTTGTAATGTAAAATTTACCTTCTTTATCTAGGTAAACAAATAGGAAGATAATGCTGTCGCCAATGGGGTAGACAAAACGTTTGTTAATTTCACTACACTACAGCTTTACAACTGGTTGGCCCTAAAAATCTAACCTCATGTCATTTAGTTAAAAGAATAATGAGTTATGTTAATTATCGCTTGACTCTTGGGACCTGTAAACTCACTCTTGTGAGCAGCCCCACTGAACAAAAACAGGAATAACTCAAGTTGAGCATTCTCAGTTTCTGCACTTATTTGTCATTTATCAGAACCTCTTCAAAGGGAAAAAGAGTTTACAGTGCTGTAGTAATTCAGGAACTAAATTCCTTTGTTCATCCTAGATTCTGTGTTTACTGACTTAACTTGTTGCAACTATGTTTGATAATAATTTCTAAAGTATTCAAAGGTTCCCTAAATCTCATCTCTTTGTTCAACACAACCGAACCAGGATGTCGAGTGTGTAAACAGGACTTTTAAAAGTGAGAAAAGGAAATACTTACGTAAGTCTTGATTAAAGAATCACAAACAACCACAATAATGAAAAATCACAGTGCAAATTCTGGGACCCATCAATGTGTGCACCTTATTAACAGTAGTGCATGATACATACATGGAGAAAACAAACTCCTGCCTGTTGCAGAGACAATTTTAAGATCAATGTGATCCTTATTATACAACATACAAACTCAGCATTGCCAACTCTAGCCATGATATTCGGTCTGTATCTTAAAGTCCCACTTCCTGGAGGCAAGCAATTATGCAAGCAGGTCACCAAGAAAAAAGGGGGGTGGGGAGGGAAGAACAAGAAGTTTCTAGCCCTCTTGGATGCCAAGAAAAGCTTAAAATCAGAAAGCAAACAAAACTAACCTCAAATTATTTTTTAAAATATTTTTAAGCCACTCATGATTTTGGGGGCCTGACTCATTGCTTCTGAAGGCTTGGGGTTGGCCATTCAGCTAATTCTGAAGCCCTATATCTGAGTCCTTCCATTCCTATGCCCATTGCAAAAAGTGGGGGGGAGGGGAATGTGCCGCAAACGTAGTTTGCCATGATGCCGTCGTGGGCATACTTCAGTGCTCGGTGGAGATTACAGCAGCTGCACACTACTCTAACTTATCTTGGACTGCCAATAGTCTGCTTGCACCTGTGGGCAGCCATGAAATGCTAGCTGGCCACACACCCTTCTTTCCCCTTGTACAACAGGTCAAGGTTGTAAGGGGACCATGAGAGTGTTGAGTATGTTGTTCGGCCAGCTCTATGCCAGCTGGGGAGTGCTCCTTCTTTGGGGATATTCCTTGGGGAGATCGGCTTCCTTTAGCGATTACTTTATGTCACCAGAAAAGAAAAAAAAGAGACCCCAGTGGTAACACACAATCAGGCCAAGGACTCTGGAGTGTCTACTCGTCTCCAAGTGTCAGTAAAAGGGGCACTATCAACTTAAACGTAACTTGAGTTTGCAACTTTTTCCCTTTAACTTATCATTGTTCCTGCAGGTTAGATTGCTATAAACTAGAGGACATTGAAGGAAAACCTTCATGACGCTTTTTACTTGCTTTAAGTATTTTGCAGCAATTTGTTTAATCAGCTTTACTGTTTCTCCTACAGTCAATTTGTATCCCATTGGTGTGTCATTCACACAGCAACAGGAAAGAGAAAACACATTTTTAAAAAAGAATACAGAAAATTGATTGTAAAACCCCAGAAGTTAGCTAAGGGGTCTTGCGGGCAGGAATAGGGCCAGAAATATATTTTTGGTGTCATTTTAATGCCTATTATTTATTTAGACCATACCATAAACTTACATGGTGCTTTACAGGAAAAAAGAGCAATGAAAGGAAGACAACTGTTAATCAATAAAGGTAAGGTGTCTGAAATTGGAAATTCTGATTCTTTTTATACTAAGGCAATAAGGAAGTGAAAAAGGAGGAAACTGCCCTAGAGCAAAGGGCATTGGCAGACAGCAAGCAAAAACAAGATGATCTTGGGAATTAGCTTTAACCATTGAAATCAGTGGAGAGGCTCTCATATACTTCAGTGGAAGTTTGATAGGATCCCTTGTGTTAGCGGAAGACTCTGTGCATTTAGAGAAATACATGTAAAGTATACAAGTAGCCATGTTGCCTAACACCATGCTAACATATAAATCATATCCCTCGAGGCCAGAAGGGACCACTATGATTATCTACCCTGATGATGAGATGACTTCTTGCATAAATACAACTCAAAAAAACCCCACACCCAATAATTTCTGCAACAAGCCCATAGTTTCTGTTTGAACTATGGCATATATCTTTTAGAAAGCCATCCTGTCTTGATTTAAAGGCTACAAGTAACAGAGAACCCACCACAACCCTAGATGATATTTAATTATCCTCATTTAAAATTCTGCTCTTTGCTTCTAGTTGGAATTTGTCTATTCACATGCACATAAGGAAAAAAAAAGATATTAACTCTGCAGACTACTACATCTAATAAAAAAAATTGCCAGAGGATGTGGAACTCTTTGCCAGAGGATGTTGTGAAGGCCAAGACTACCAGTACCATGGGGTTCAAATTCTGGAGGATAGATGCATCAATGACTATTAGCCAGGTTGGACAAGGATGGTGTCCCTAGCCTCTACTTGCCAGAAGCTGGGAATGGGCAACAGGGGATGGATCACTTGATTACCTATTCTGTTCATTCCCTCTGAAGCACCTGACATTGCCACTGTCGGAAGATCGGATACTGGGCTAGGTGGATCTTTGGTCTGACCCAGTGTGGCCATTCTTATGTTCTAAATTATATTTTAAGCCAGATGTGGCTCAATTAATTAAATGAAATATCACATTTTAAATAAATGTATGAAAGCAAGGTTTCTGCATTATGTTTCCGGTAAACACCAAGAAGATAAATGTTTAAGAATGGATACCCTTGAGTCAATACAATGAACACTCACTCATCGATATAGCAGAAATAAGGTTGTATGTAAATAATTTCCTGGTTTCATTCTGGGACTCCTGCAGAACAAAACAAATGGATCCGTTTCAGAGCATGTGTGAAATCCGAGTTTACATATTAGAACGCATGATCTTTAGAACACAGTGAAGAGCAAAAACTGATCATTATAAAAAATACATTTTAAAAATATTCCTGTTTCAGCTCAAAAACAGGCTTGCTTTCAAGCAAAAAAATACTGAGTTTAACAGTTTTGTCATAGTATTGATTTAGTTTCATGGAGTTTTAGCAAAATGTAAAGACCTCAGATTTCAGTCTTTTCTTAACATCTTGCTCAGGCCTACACAGAGTGAAGCAGATATGGAGTCTCCTTAACCTTCTTCAAAGTGCATGCACCTACTGACATTTTTTAAAAGCAGACAAATTGACAAAATGTATTTACAAGCCTATTGCTAGACACTTTTAATCCTCTCTGGTTGCTGACAGTATCATCCTTGAATGGCTATTTCTATTCAGAGTTAGGGGTATATTTGCTGAGGAAAGGTTGCCAACTCCTGAATCATGTAAACAGAAATGAGAGCCAGAAAACATTTTACTGGACTCTGAAGTTCACATCTGCCTTAGTTACTGTGACAAAAGGCAAAGGCAGGGATTTAGTTTATAACCTATAAATCCTGCAAGGACTTCATCACAAAACCTTGATGTGAGAGTTCAGGATTAACTAGGTTAAAACATTTAGATCTTGTTTATTTAGCACTAAGGACCATGGCACATTACCTGTAGGAGCAGTCACACAACTGCAGGGGCTCTCAAACTGGGGTTTGGAACACCTCATTTCTGTGCAAACA
This sequence comes from Trachemys scripta elegans, assembly GCF_013100865.1. Classification (NCBI taxonomy): domain Eukaryota; kingdom Metazoa; phylum Chordata; order Testudines; family Emydidae; genus Trachemys; species Trachemys scripta. Next base: position 9,162,268 of record NC_048304.1, on the reverse strand, counting down.
CAGGCACCAGTTTTACCATGAAGAGATCAGAAAGGCCCCATGGCTTCTCCATCACCTCCTCTCCCTCTGAGGAGGAAAGATAAACGTCATCTGTGCCCATCACTGTGATATCCAAGACCCTGATCTCATCTTCACTCATCCCTATATCTTTACAAAGAAGAGCAGGAAGGGATAGAATTGGGATCCCCTCATCTTCTCTCACTGAACATAAATATGGGACTAATGCTGCAAATAGTCACTAGCCTTATGTCTATCCTTTTTTCAAGACTATGATTTTGTACAAACTATGCCTTGAGATATCATCTGAAAACTCACAATTTGCTGATCATTATTGTCCTGGTTAAATGTGTGTGGCAATGCTGTATGTAAAGTTATAAAATTCTAATGTCTGACATTACTGAGACATGTTCCAAGTTTAGAAAAGCAGCCAGCCACAAACCAGAGACAAAAGGCAAACTGATGCCACAGCCAGGTGTCAATGAAATCTTGGACCATCACCTGGTTCAGTGGCCGTTCTTTGGCAGGAAAAAGGGTACGAACAAGCAATTTACATCTTGGAAAAGTCTCCACAGACTTTGTCTCCTGAACCTCAGTTGGAGATGACGCTCAAAGAAGAGGAAAAAAGTATAAAGAATGGGGAACAGATGCCCCAAGTTATTCCTCCTGTTCTCAACACCTGACGAGCAAAGAAACTGCTTTGGACTGAGGGAGGGATCCTGTCTGAAAGAAGTTCAGCCAGTAAGACTTCTGAAGCATGAGGGACTTTTGCTTTGAATTCACTTCGCTTGTTAAGTTAGACATTAGTTGCATTTTACCTTTTTATTCCTTTGTAACCAATTCTGACTTTTATGCCTCATTACTTGGAATCGCTTTTAAAAATATATATATCTTTCTGTAATTAAACTTGTTTTATCTAAACAGTGTGCTTGGATTGAAGTGTTTGGGAATCTCCATTTGAGATAACAGGATTTGCGCATATCATTTTCTATTAATAAAATGACAGACTTTGCATGCACTTGTGTTGTCCAGGAGAAGGCTGGGCAGTACAGTCTGTATGTTTCTTGGAGAAAGTCTGGGACTGGAAATTTGCTGGTTCTGCTCTGCGGTGTAATTCATGAATGGCTGGCCATAGCACTCACACAGTATAGCTTGCAATAATTTACATGCTGGAGGTTGTCTGTGACCAGACCAGGAGTGGTTGCTGTCACAGCAAAGCAGCGTAAAAGGTACCCCAGGTTGAAGAATTGAGAGGACAGCTGTTCAACAGCACAAATTGTACCCTGGAGAATGTCAGTCACCGAATACCACAAGTTGCTCTTTGGCACTGAGCTTCTGAAAAGTCATGTTTGCATAACAGTATCCTGTATTACATGACTGTGATTGGATACTGTGGGTGGGACAAAGAATTTAAACCTAATTAGATTACATTTCCTTGAATTGTCTACAAAAATGCAGGAGGCCAGAATAGGTCATCATAGCGGTGGTCCCTTTTGGCCTTGCAATTTATGAATATTTGTTCAAGAAAAAAGAAACATGAGTTGGCACAAGAATTCATGTATGCCTGAAGCGCAACAGCCTATCCACGCCTAAAACATCAGAAAAATTGTTCATCTTTATAGAGAAGCTGCTTCTCTAACACCACCACAGTCATCGTTGGCTGGTGTTATTGACTAGAACGACTCAAGGAGGTGCTTCTAATGGATGCGCCTGGCTGCTCGAGAAAGCATTTGCAGTGACAGATTGCGGTCTCTCTCTCATGCTGGTATGTGTACCATCCACCTCTCCCCCCCACCCCTTGTATACACTCCTCCTGAATACCAAGCATCCCCTAGCATAGCAAAATAAAAAACAACACACACCATTACATCGACGCAAGAAAAACGAGGAAATCCCATTCCACCACATTTTACTCTAGTGTAGATTACATACACCCCCACCCTCCCTTCAGAAAAGGGCCTATATGTCTACCTTTTTTGGACTCAACTCTGCCTACTGTTAAGACAGTGTTACTCTTCATTCTGCCTTCTATTTGTTCCCATAGTTAGTATCTTCGGTATCCTGGTGCCAACTCTCATACCAGAACTTGCTTGTTTTATTAACGAAGCTATTATGAACTATTTACAGGTGGAACTGATGTAAAATGAACATGAAACGTGCTATGGTATACAATTCATGCTTACTGAGCAAGCACCATAAGCCAAAGCCATTCTGTTAATATATGCTTGTGCACATACTTGCTGATGCTTCATACTAGATGCCCAGAGTTAATCTTGTTTGATAAACAGAGGCGGCCCTGCCGGTTTTGAATTTTTCCATACTTTGCTAAAAGAACTAAAAACAAAGTCTAACTGCATACTCTCATACACTAGATGGAGCCTTGTTTCACTTATTTCACTTAGCCTGTCAAACTTCATTTAGCTATTCTCAGATTCCTTTGCACAAGGAATTAGATTTCAAGGGTAAAAGAGGTGAGGGGCATTGGTGTAGTGGTTAAAAGAAAAAAGAGTGGGTAAACTCTTAACCTAAACTCTGTATTCCCCAAATGAGAAGTGGGTAAACACAGTCTACCCAACTTTGCCCTCGACTATGCTGCTGGTGAGAGGTAAAATCCTCCCCCAATGAGGACAGTCGGTTGGGTAAACGCCAATAGACATGGCTAGGGCCAGGATTTCAACTGGGGTGGGTCATTTTTGAAACACTGTTCTGTAGGCTTCATAGCATCAATCAGATCCCATTTAAAGTTACTGAGTGCTCTAAGATCTCCTGACCACTACTGAAGGCTACTCATTTAGCTGCACGTACAAGCCATCACAGTTTGAATGCATGTTGGAGAACTCTACAGTTAGCTTGTGTTTTATTAATTTGTGTTTGCATCTCTCTCCTATTCCTTTAAGTACATTAGAAATCTTAATTCTTTTACATTTTTTTCTAATCTTTCATCCAATAATGAGTTAAATTGCTTAGTAATTTCCTGGGTCTCATTTTTCAATAGTGCTAATACCTTGGTTTCCTTCAAACACTGCTACCTTTGCTCTTGTCTAGTCAATTAAAAAGAATCATCATTAATGGATTGATGATGCCTCAGTTTGTCACTTGAGATTCTTTTGACTCTGCTGATTTACATACCTAGAGCCAAATAATTTATGGCCAAAAGCTATGGTTGAAGTCAGTGGGAATTTTGCTCAAGTGAAGAATGAAGAATTTGACCGAGATTGCTAACACAATATCTCATCAATCTTCCCATAGTCATGTTTTGGGGGGGGGGGGGGAGAGGGAAGAGAATGTGTTATGTTCAAACCAAACAGTTCACTCTATGCAAACTAGAGTCTCATAATTTTAATGGGAAGGTGACAGAACAAAGCCAACCTAACTTCTGGCAAGTTGGCACTCTCCCACTAGGATTTTTCAGTGTGCAACAGGATACTCTGCCCGTGAGTGGGTGTGGAGATAAGGCGAAATAAGTACAGCAGAGGAGAAGACTGCCTAAAGGAGCAACCCGATTCGTTTCACAAATTAAACATTTAAGAACAGTTTGAGTGCTGGCAACACTTGAAAACGTTGACTCATGAAATCTGGATGATGCCTCAAGAAGTTACTGTACTGAGGCTGATTATTCACCAAGGGTTAATTTCTTTGTTAATGAGATCTTTCTAGCAACCTACTCAAAACTTTAAGGGTACATTCACGTTGCAGCGTGGGTTATGATATGCGGGTTGTATAGACACACCTGTGCTAGCTGCAATCTAGCTTGCTTGCTAAAAATAGACGGGAGCACACTGCAGTTATCTGAAATTTTAAAGGATTTCCCATTGAGGTGAGTGAGCTTTGGATTAGGCCCTCAGAAAACACAACATTTTAACATAGCAAATCTGTAGTGGTACAATCATTTGAAACTATTAACTATCAATACAGTAACTCCTCACTTAACATCCTCCCGCTTAATGTTGTTTCAAAGTTATGTCGCTGCTCAATTAGGGAACATGCTCTTTTAAAGTTGTGCCATGCTCCCTTATAATGTCGTTTGGCTGCCTGCTCTGCCCACTGCTTGTAAGATTCTGTGGAAGAGCAGCGACTTTACAAGAGAGCATTGCACAAATTCCTCTTCTCCGCCTCCTCCCCCCCTCTCCCAGCACTTCCCCCACCACCAAAAGCTGTTCGGCAGCGCTTAGGACTTGGGGCCGGAGGGCGGGGGGGAGGAGCGGAGACGCGGTGTGCTCCGGAGAGGAGGCGGAGTGGGGGTGGGAAGAGGCGGGCCTGGAGTGGAGCAGGAACAAGAAGATGCGGGCCTGGAGCATCCCCTGGCAAAGTTGGCGCCTGTTCTTCTCCAGGGAAGCTGCCGCCAGGGCCGGTGCTACCATTAAGGCAAACTAGGCGGTTGCCTAGGGCATCAAGATTTGGGGGTGCCAAAAAGCGGGGCCCCCAATTTTTTTTTTTCCCAGTGTTCCTGGGCTGGGCTGCTGGCGGCACGCTGACCTGTGCGGCTCAGACTCCCTCTCCCAGCGCAGCGGCCGCTCCACTTCTCCCGCCTCCCAGGCTTGAGGTGCCAATTAGCTGTTTGGGGCCACAAGCCTGGGAGGGGAGGAGAATTAGAGCGGGGGCAGCGTGCTCGGGAAGGAGGCAGAGCAGAGGTGAGCTGGGGTGGGGAGCTGCCGCATGGCTCCCCGGGGAGGGGGAGCTGCCACGGGGGGGCGCCTCAGGACGGAGGCGGGGAGCTGCCGCAGGGCTAGGGGGGATGGGGGCGCAAGGTGGAAGTTTCGCCTAGAGTGCGAAACTTCCTTGCACCGGCCCTGGCTGCCGCCGCGAAGGTACTTCCTAGTATCCTTGCCTGCAGCGGGCTGTGCCTGTGTGGGGTAAGCCAGGGGCACTCCCAACCGCAGTACAGTACAGTACAGTATGCCTTTTGTCTGCCCTCCAAAAATGTCCTTGGAACCTAATCCCCCGCATTTACATTAAATCTTATGGGAAAACTGGATTCGTTTAACAGCATTTCACTTAAAGTTGCATTTTTCAGGAACATAACTACAACGTTAAGTGAGGAGTTATTGTACAGTGAAACTCCACCCCTGTTGGAAAGTGAGCAAAACTGAGAAACACTTGAATAGCCTTTTGCTCTAAGCTCCTGCACAATAAATGTAGATTTACTTGTAGAAATATTAATATGGAAATATTCTAAGGAAACACATTATATATAGAATTTGGTACACTACATTGTCTGGAAAATAAATGTCAACATCTACTGTATTGCAATTTCTTGGAACTCTCTTTCTGTGCCAACTTTCTTATTGCCCCGTGTACTTCTGTGTATTAGTCCAGCTGAGTGAACCAAAGTTCAAAAGCATTGAACTGAAACAGCAAAGAAGAAAATACCTCCAATGTGACCCCTTGTTCTTTCCCATTTTATAAATAACTTGAGTGCCTAGATTTCTGTAAATCCATTAGTTATTGCTTCATAAATAATTATTGGGTTTTGGCTGCTTCTGCCTTTTCTTTGACTTACTGTGTCAAGAGTACACCTAAGATTCCTGGAGTTTATATTGGGAACAATATGCAGAACGGAGCATGTGGGTTTGGGGCGGGGGAGAAATCTAGACGAGAACAGTCACTGTATTCATTGGCAACAGCGTTTCAGAGAGAACATTTCTTGTTGACAACTATTTGGTGTAAGATTTTCAAGAGCGCTCAGCTCTCATTTAGGCGCGCACACACAATCTAGCCAGTGCACATGGGGGCAATGCACACATGTTGCTTTTATCTTCCTGTGTTTTCCATGCCTAAAGATGTCCACAATTCTATTGCTGTATCTGGTTCAGTTCATATAAACCACCCAGATTAAGGTTTTTAGATTTCACCTCCTCCCCACTCTCATTATCAGTGGGACCTTTTTGGTCTTTCTAGAGTATTAAAATCTGCCTCGGTCAAGAGTCTCCGTGTCCCTTCAATATTATGCAGCTGCAAACTCAGACTGTGAGTAATAAAGTCAGAAGACCAGAAAAATTAAATCTGGAACTAAACCACACAAGAGCACTGACACTATTTTCCATACAAAGAACTAAAACATGGACTCTATTTGGCATTTTTAAGAGTATATTTAATGGGAGTTTCAAACGATTAAAGTGATTTATGGTTGACATTGGACATGCCAGAACATGAATGGACAGAAAAACAGAGTTAGAAAAATATTTCAAGGTAAGAGGCTAATGTTCACACACATTTTAAAATATTTACTTACTAAATAATTACTTCCTTTTATTTCCTTTCCACAAACTCTCATGTTACTCAGTTTTACTGGAAAGCAAATGTCAGTCACCTTGGTGAATATTTTGCAGAAGCCAAATTTTAAGTTCTGTCACAAGTATTTAATGCTTCCATCCTGTTCCAATCAGGGAACAGAAGCAATACCATGTGACTTCTCTGCACAATCCAACCAAACCACATAACTGGGGATCCCTCACCGACATTCCTCCGGGGATATCTGCAGATCAAGTTTAAAAAAAAAAAAGTGGCAAATAATCTTAACACATGCATTCTGAAGCTGTGATCTATTCCTGATTACTACTGAGAGAGGTTCAATTGGTCAGATAATCTTATTCACACTGAGCAACTTAATTTTACTGGAAAATTGATACTGAAGCAAAATTTCAATCATGTAAGGTCAGCTCAATAGGAACATAAGGAAGCATCACATTTTCTCACCAATGCATACATATGTCCAACATCAGATAGCACAGTTAAGTGCGGTAAAGGTAGATATATATTGATGACAGCTTAGTAAGGGTACATCATATGATGAGTCCGTGTACAATGTTCATCACTCACTTTTAACCATACCAATATTTATTTGCTCTAATAACAATATTTGATGATGGTGGATCTGTTAGTCTTTAGGGTGTTCTGTCTGTGCATGTATTAGTTCAAAATCAAACATCTGGAAGTGTTAAACATTACACAATTTGCAAAATAATAAACACAGAATGAAACAAATCACAAAGATTATTCATTGCACCAAGCTTCCCAAGTTCCATTAAGTGACCTGGGGGGTCTTCTCACTGCAAGGAGAATCTATGGAGCAGCATTAGACAATGAGATAATTATGTTTTTAAATGCACCTTTAAACTTCTTATATTTTCTGTAATCTCTCCTAGGAATAACCAAAAAACATTTTCTAGGTCTGTTCAATGCCTGAATATTTCCATATACAATAATATTTCTGGCAGTAAGACACTGGATTTAATGCTCTAAAAATGCTCCCCTGTAGCTGGCATCAACACTACCCTGTCTGTCACTGTAATTTGCGACCTTGGATTAGTTTCTATGCATCTTTCTCTCCACACCTCCAGTCTCCAAGTCTTGCTTCTTCCTTGGAAAATAAAGAAAGAAGTTAACCCTTTTCATTATGTCATCACCAAAACCCTTGTCAAAATAGTCTTGCATTCCACCTCAATTACTGCTGCCATATATCTTTCATCCTCTGCTCCTCCATCAAGCCAGAGGGTCCTATATGACCACGTGGACACTGATTTTCCAAGCAGGGATTATCTCTGCAGTTAGCAACAACTGTATATACAAACACAGGAAAATAAGGTCAAGATTTTCTAGAGTCCCCAGAGACTTTAGTGCAGCGGTCCCCAAACTGCGGGGTGGGCCCCCCTAGGAGGACGTGGAGGAAAATACAGCGGGGGGCACGACAGGGGGCCAGGTCAGCCCCCATGGGGGGCAGGGAGGGAACACCACCCAGCCCCTTCCCGCCCCCAGATCTGCATCTAGTCCTGCTCCCAGACACGTCCCAGTCTCGCAGCTCCATCCCCAGCCTTGGCCGTGGCTCCATTCCCGGTCCCAGACCCACCCCGAGCTGCAGCCCCAACCTCAGTCCCCTTATCCCATGTCTCCCTGCCTTCTCCAGAGCTGCGGCCCTTTCCTGGCCCCTGCTCCGGGAGCGGAGGGGCATGTGGACAGGGATAAGGGGCAAGGGGTAACCCTCAAAAGCTTAGTGCCTTCGTTTTTGTTGTCCATCTTGACATCTTAAAAAGGGCCCTTGATTTTCAGAAGGTGCTGAGCGCCTTCTCTTCCTGGCCATCCCAAAGAGTCACAGACCTTTAAAGCAACCCACACTGAACAACCAGAACTGGAGAAATCAAAAACCTAGTCATTGTAAAATCTTGGCGATTTTGTATTTCTTCAGGTCTCTGTGAAAATGCATGTATAACAAACATACAACAGATTTTGGTTGGGCTGGAGGAAAGCTGCTTTCTCTGGGAGTTGCCATGAGATAGCAGAGCCACTTCAAAAGTCTACCTTTAAAAAAAAAAAAAAAAAAAAAAAAGTCTTGCTACTAATCAACCTTCTTTTGCACATTTGTATCTATGGCTCTGGAAGACTGTTTTCTGGTATTTTTACTGGTCATCAAACTGCACGATCTCGTGGCAATGCAGAGACATGTACATTTATTATTATCTGTCTTATAGTGCTTTAGAGGCTCCAAGACTGGGTTCTCACGGTGGTGGACACTATGCACACATGTAGCAAGAAAGTGTCCCTGCTCCAAACAGCTGACTGTCTACATAGACTAGACATAGGTGTGTGAGAAAGGGGGCATGATCTCCACTTTACAGATAGTGAACCAAGGCAGATTTAGGAGACATTTGCAGAGTCACAAAGGGCAGTAGATGCCCAATTCCCACTGACTGTCATAGGAGAGTTGGGCACCTACCTCTTATTTGTGCTTTTGAAAATGTCCTCCAAGTGACTTGGCTCAGGTCAGATGGAATGTGTGGTAGAGACAAGAATTTAACCCAACTCCCAAGTGCCAGACCTGGGCCTTAACTACAAGGTCATCCTTCCTCCGTAGCCATGAAGCAAACCCACATTTCTTTCGTTATCACAGGTGGAGTTAACAGGGCACACTTGCAAAAGACACAGCAGAATGTTGGAACAATGGATGAAGCCACCAACACCTGTTAACAGGGTGGGTCAGCGGAAGAGACCTTCCAGCCTGTCACATCACTACAACAATTGAGAAGATCAGCACCCTTCTATCCCGAGCAGTCACAGACACTGAGCTCTTTTCTCCTCTCACCTTTAAGCTCCTCCAAGCACATTTTGACACACTGGTAGAGCGGAAAGGGGAAGCCTTCGTTGCCTTTGCAATACCCAATTGGCAGACATTTAGAGATTTAGTCTCCAGCACCCTTAGGTGCGGGCTTAAAAGTTACTTAATGAACAAGCATCTACAGTGTAAAACCGGAACCTGCATTTTTTCCCTCTCAAACTGTACTGTAAAATCCTGCCTATTGGAATCAGAGCTTTGTAAAGACATTTTGATTATTCTATTAAAATCATTTTCATATGAAAAAAAATAACCTTCACCTTTTAAAAAGGTATTTAAATGAGAATACTACACTTAGAGCAATAACGATATCAAATCGTATGGATCGTAAGCTTTTAAAATATAAAATAAAGTAAAGCAATTGCTTACAGGAACTATGTTCTAGTTCCTTATTTTGCATACCGAATGTTTAATCACAACCATACATGTGTGGATGGTTAAAAAAAAAACAAAAAAAACACAAAACTGAAAAGTATTTCCTACAACTGCAACCTGTGCATTGAATGCGAAGTCTGGAAAGGCTGTAATACTGAAAGCAAAATTTTCCCCAAAACAAAGAAAAGAGCAAAAAGCTCTAGGTAAAACGGCAGCAGCAGCAGCTCTATGTAAATGGATATTGCAACATCAGCAGCAACCAGAAAAATACAGTTCACATGCCAAAGCATTTTTTATGGGCCAAAGTCTATGGTGAGATAATGGCCTTGAAAAGAATTACATGGGAAGCATTAGCAAGTACTAGCAACAGAGACATACAAAACTAATGATAGCAGCTGCGCTGCTACAAATTGCACAGCAGCTCTTTAAACATGTTTGGTATTAGAAATAAGATTACATTTCATTAATCTTATCTTAATTCGTTAGGAATTTTATATTCTTCTCCACCTATACGCTAAGTGAAACAGAATACGTCAGTAAACCAGAGGTGACAAAAGGTCATTCTACAATAAGGAACATGTAATCTTTTAGGGCCAGAAAGCACTTTGGCACACACCTTTATGTATGTGAGCAGACTCCCAGAGTTCAGAGATACAACTCATTGTGTCTGATTCAACTACTACTGCAGTCAATGGGAGTCTTTCTAGCAAGTTAAATGAGAGTAAAATCAGGACCCATTTCCTTAAAGCTAAGCATACACTTAGCCTGAATGAGTAATGTGCACAGAAAAAAAAATTAAAAAGGTGTTCCGGGAATACATTTAAAAACACCTGGGCAACAGATATTAGCAACATTACCAACTTGTGATATCTGGGTTTACTTAAATCATCAGCTCCTGGAGACAAGTCATATGCAAGAACTCTCAGTTTTCATTTAAAAATGTTTCTAGTGATCAGGAGTCACATTTTCAAGTTTCTTCTCCACAACCAAGTACATCCCCTAAAGGCTAAAAGCCCAGAAGGCAACTTTAAATAATAAACGTAGGTGGTTTTTTTTTTTTTTTTATTAAACATCATGACTTTTCTCAAATATCTTCGGGTTTCTCAGTTCTTCATTAATACAGTAATAATGAATCCACTGATCAATAGCATACCAGTCAAAACACACTCCCCTGTGAAGGAGTTGTGGCTTGGAGAGCTCTTCTGTAATACTGCAATGTTTTTTTCTACCTAACAGCAGAGCGGAAATTAGTACTGGCAGTAAACTTTTGCACATTGAAGCATTTGGGAACGAGGGATTAAATGCAAAGAAACGGAGTTAAACTGAAAAGTCAGAAAAAAATCCTAAATGCCATTTATTTCATTGAGACTAATGAATCACAAATGTAAATGCAAGATAGAAAAATAAGGGCTCAATCCTGCAAACGTGGAGGCACATGAATATTTTTATGCATGTAGTAATAAAGAAACAATATACTCAAAGTATCACCTGAATTCTTCCAACTGGAACAGCCACCATCCCTACGTCAGATACAGTATTAGTCAAATTGTCTCAGTCCAACCCATTAGAAAGTTGAATTTTAACTATTTACCACCACAACTAGAAGAATACATCTAGAAAAATAGATTAACACTGTTGTGCTGAAAGTTAACAGTGATGCCCAGGAATACTGAATTAATATAATAATAATATATGGAGATATACCTATTTCATATAACTGGAAAGGACCCTGAAAGGTCATCAAGTCCAGCCCCCTGCCTTCACTAGCAGGACCAAGTACTGATTTTGCCCCAGAGTCCCTAAGTGGCCCTCTTAAGGATTGAACTCACAACCTTGGGTTTAGCAGGCCAATACTCAAACCACTGAGCTATCCCTCCCCCCAGTATATTGATAGTATATTACTTGGGAATCCCCCTCCCTCCCCATTTGACATCCTGCTTGCATAAGCCATGCTAGCAGAGTTAACACTAAAGAAATTAAATGTTTGCCATAGAGAAAAACAAGCAAATTAAAATTCTCTACTGTAGACTCCTGTTTCCAGAGGGTGGAGATTTGTTTGTTCATTCTGGTGCCAGGTCATTTTGAACTTTTTATGCTGACCTGGACTTACTAAAATCTTTATGTGCAATAAAGCCAATGCTGTGAATACAGAAAAAAAAAATGGTTATTTTAGTTGTTAAATCCAGTATGTAGGCAAATCACAAAGTGTTACATTTGTACCACTCAATCATTCTCCACCCTGCAGCTTAGCAAGCAGAGAGACAGCAAGACTCTGAAATGCTAAGAGCTTGCTATTAAAGAGAAAGTGTCTGGTTTACTCGAGTTTTAGATCTGTATTTATTTAAAATAAAGCAAATTTAAGATTTAGAAATGTAAGAAAGTGGCAATAAAGTGAAATGTAACTAGTTAGGGTTTTAACCAGCACCATTAAAATGTCAAGAGGAGTTTTGTTATGGATTTCAATAGAAGCAGGAAGAGGCCTTAGTACAATAATTATGGGCCAAATTCTGACCTTCTAATTTGTGTGCATGGTCCCACTGATTTACATGTTGACTTGTCTTCTTGTGTCTTATCCTTTATCAGAAAAATAATGCACTTTTGGCATCAACGCAGACTTTAAGCTTAGTAACTGCAACCTATTAGGCTGTTAGAAGAAACTCTCTAAGAACAATTGTATTAGAGTTTTTCTGTTCCATTTGTTTTTTCTAATTTAACACTTCTCTGCTCGTTTCCGTACCCCGCTGCAAAAATTTAAACAGACATTTTGAACATAAAGAATATTTATACCAGCAATAAGCAATATGTAAGGATTAGTTCACCCAATTCATGTTGCCCATGAAAAGTGAGTAAATTTCTCATTAAGAGAAGCATAATACCCTATGAATTAATCTAATTTGCAAAGTAAGCCTTAATCTTACTACTGGGAAAGAGAAAATGCTGTTCCTTGATTTTACTGGGTTTGCACAAGGTATACTGGAAACTCCATGGAAGTTTAAGACTAACTTTCAGTATGTTGAGCAGCAATAACTTAACAACTCAAGATTCAAGCCAAAGTACACTGAAGTCAATGGGAATATTTCACCTTTTCCTTAACGTGGACCACTGCCCTTCAGCACACACAAAAATGTTGAAAAGCACAGCATGCAAATTTTCAGTTAATACAATGGAGAGTCTACCCTGAAATGAACCCATGACAGCATCATTCCAAACATGCACAGTTAAATAGTAAAGGCAGTACTAATGGACATTTAGTCAAACATGGAAGTGAAACAGTTGATCATTAAAGATCATATAAAGGTCTTATGCAAACATGTTGGACTTTTCCATTTTAGAAAAGGGTGAGGGAGGAAAGATTTACAATTTAATAAAACTCCTTAAGAGACAGCCAGCAATTCAATAAGTACCTCCAAGAGTTTTATTACCCTTATCTTTCCATTCAGAGACTACTTTTGAGTAAGTTCATATACCAACTTCCTTATCTGAACTCCATACACAGTACAAGCCAGTCTCTAGTTCTTAATGCACTTCATGCAAACCAACTGCAAGGAGTTAGGAACATGTGAATACAATACCATGCTGGAATGGCTTCCCGCAAAACAGAAGCTGTTTGATACAAAAGCACCATATTTTAAACTGACAAAGAAAAACAAAACCCAAAACTTACCCTCTGAATTCATTTTTTACTTTTTGACCCAGCGAGGCAAGAGTTCCCAGTCAACTGTGTTTCTGATGGCCACAAAACCAAAGCTACACAGAAAGGTCTTACTAAGCACTAGCTTTCAGAAACTGATAGCACTTTTTCCCTCCTACTATCCACCTCCTAGCCTCTGCTATTACATTTGTGTCTGCCTTTTGTTAGAAAACTTCTGCAAATGAAAATAGATGAGTAATGATTGCTGCTTTAAGAAAGTCCCACACTCATCATCACTAATAATAGCTCTGTTCCTTTTGCTACTCAGAACGTTTAGAGGTTGAAATGCTGCATGAAACACATTTGCTTGCACAGATCCAGTAATGTTTTCCTGTACCATACTAGGCCCTGACCCATCAAATAGTTATGTGTATGTTTAACTTCACATATATTCATTGGATCACTGACTAGGAGTTGCTCCTCACATAAAGGGATGACATGAGAGAAAATCAAGACTGTGCTTAAACTCTGTTTCATCCATTAGTGAACCCTGAACTTTGTGGGGGGAAAGTCTAAATCCAAACCCAAATCTCAGCTTTCTAGCTCAGGCACCTCTAGTATTTGGAATCCCAAAACGATTATATAGCGCCTACCACAATGGGATCCTGGACCATGTCTGGGACTCGTAGGTGCTAGGATAATACAAATAAATGGTAATAATGAATTTTAAAAGGAAAGTAGAGGCATTACTGTAAGTGACTCGCCAGTCTGCTCATCATAGGCATGCTTAACTCTCCAACTAACCAACGTATGCAGTGTTTTTGTAACTGTGTTGGTCCCAAGATATCAGACAGATGAGGTGGGTGAGCTAATATCACCTTACCAGACGTTAACTAAGGCTGGTGAAGACAGGTGGAAATAGGCGGCATTACAGACAGGCTCCTGGAGCTAAAGAGTTGGACCAGGGCTGCCCAATACATAGAGATAAAATGCATGCTTGTTACTTACTGTGAGCATGCCAGGCAGAGCGCTACAGTAACAAAGCTTTAAGGCACTTAAGGGTTATAAGGTAAGAGGTGACAACTTTTCACCAGTCTGGATTGCACCCCAGAACATATCAGTTGGTCCAGTGAAAGATATTACCTCATCCACCTTGTCCAACTAAACAATAACAGAGACTGAAGTGACTAAACCCACCCTCCAACCATTATACTGTGTGAGCAAGTAAGCTGTCGGGGGGTGGGGGAGGGAATGCGGGGGTGGAGGGGGAGAAGAGAAGCTGTGAAATGATAATGGGGAAACCATGGCAAAAGCCTTTCTTGCACAAACATGGGTATGATTCATCAATTGTAACAAACCTTTCGTTAAACCCATACGGATTATCCCCAAGTCAGTTACAGGAATGCCTGGCCACAATAAAGAGATGTGCCTTAAAAAGTGATCCTTTTTCCTGACAGGTCTGCATCCTGATTGACCTAGCTGATTCATCCAGAAGGATTCGGAGATCTTCCCAGTTTAGGAAGGACCTGTTCAAGTGGTCTTTCTAGCATGTTACTGTAAACCCGTTATAGAATTGGGAGTGCTGCATACGGCACACTTGGAACGGTTGCATTCTGCTATTCAGTTCTTTAACAGTGGAGTTAAAAATGGACAACAATTCGCTCTTACTAGGATGCAATGAATGACATGGAAGTCCATATTAAAGATATTTCATACATATTGCACTATATTTTCGAACAAAGACAGAACATGGTGCGCGGCTATCTATTCAGATAAAACTTCGGGTATACTGGATGCTTTCGGGTCTGTTCATTTCTCTTGAATTGGAATGGATGCATAGCTATTCCCTGAGCAGCCCAGTCACACTAACCAGTCATCAAACTTTATTCATAAAGCTCCTACTTTTAGCACAGCCCTGTATTTAAATAAACTGCAATAAGGTTTTAGGGCCCAGTCCTAAGTTGCCTGAAGTCAGCAGAAAGACTCCCACTGACACCAATGGGCTTTGCCACAGGCCCCTTGGCAAGATGAATTAAGAGCAGCTACTCATTTTGGGTACCCAAATTGACACTTTATAAAGGGACTGATTTTGGGGGGACACATGGCTCACCACTTTCTGAAAAATCGGGCCACTTAAAGTGTCTCAAACTGGGCACCTGAAAATGGGGGCACCCAAACTCATGTGTCATTATTGATCATCTTGGCCTTTATCTTTCATAAAAGGTTAATTAAGTTTTTACTAGTTGTCGCAGATGCTAGCAAGCACCCTCTCCTGGCCTCCCTCTAGGACTGCTGTGAGGAGAATCCAAGCCTCTGTTTTCTGGATCCCTTGGGTTCCTCCCTTAGCCTCTCTGGCACATTCCTTGGGCACTGACTCTCAGTCTGTTACCCCTTTTCGGAAATGGGGGTTCTCAACACTAACACGCAAGATACCCCAACTTACTTAAACCTACCCCCCTCCCAGAACTTCACCTGAAAGGTGCAAAGCTTCTGGTTTACAATTTAACTGTCACAAGGGAAAGCAATAGTTGTGAAGCAGTTAAATACAGAGCAACAATTTGCACTAACACCTCCATGCTCTTTTACACTTAATCATGTAAAGCAAGCACAGGAGAGTACAAATCATACAGAAGAATAAACACTAAAACCGCATGTCCCTGCCTCAATCTTACCACTCCAGGGCATTCTCTGGGCTGAGGTTGTCATCCTTTGGTTGCCATCTGGGCTCAGGAAAGCAAGCAGGTCTCCCTTCCCCATGCAGCTGCTACCTGCTATGTGGCCTCTCCCTCCCTTCCTCAGCTTCTGTGACTTTTCTCTCCCTTGCCCCAGGCTTCCTCTTCATGGTCCCCTCAGCTCCTGTATGGCTTTTCATTTAAATCTCTCCTGGTAACCTGGCCTCTTTTGTTCTCCTCCTGGTAACTTTCCATTGCTCTTTCCTTTGAAGGGAGAGTGTAGGTAACAGTTTTAACATAACTTTTCATGACGTTTAAGTACCATTATTAATATTAAGCGTATCCCGTTGTCCCTGTCCTGGTATGTAGCCACTACAGGGTCTGTCAGCAATGGGATATCCACATACCTGTAGGCACAGATGATACAGCAGTTTTTTTCCATAATACATCACAATATCAATCAGAATGGATAAGCTGTGCAGGTATAGCTCCAATTCATCACACTCGGGTATTGATATTTCCATTTTCTACTCCATGACATTTTGCTCAAATACATGTCTTTACAGAAGGTAACTTCTGCTGAGGCATAAGAAGCAGGGCTTTGGAGCGGTGCTCCACATCTAAGCAAAAACCTGCAGCTCCACTGCTCCAGAGCTGCTCCGCGCTCCAGGTTCCGCTCCAAAGCCCTGAAAAAATGTTCTTTATTAATTTGTAATTGTACTTTTTATTGTTTAACCGTACCATGTGATAATATAGCAACACTGTTGCACAATAGGAAGCTGAATTATTGGGCCAAATTCATTCCTATGTAACTCCACTGGAACCAAATGAGTTCCATAAGGGATGATTTAGCTCACTGTTTATTAGCATATATAGCACCAAACATGAGGCCCATTATGCTTTGCAATGTACAAAAACAAACATGCAGGCCAAAAAATTACTGCACAAAGAGCTTAAAACCAGTGAGAAAGCTTTGGACTGATTTTTAAAACCTGATAAAGTATTAAAAGGAAAGCCGTTCCAAAATGGACCCGAATTATCTGATACTTGTAACTGGAGTGCAGAAGTGGCAAAATATCATACCTAGATCCTAAGCTGAGATTCTTAAAGCACATATTGGGTATACAATCAAAGTGTACAGGTTTCAGAGTAGCAGCTGTAAAAACTAATTTTTTTCATTTCAGATCTTAGAATACCAACAACAGTTTGATCTTGATTCCAGTTTCAGCGGGAATCTGTGTAAGTGTAAAAAGAAGCGCAGAATGGGAGTAATTGTAGAAAACCAAAGACTGAGTACTGTAGTTGTGAATGGACTGCTGACAATAAATGGAAAATATGGGATCACCAGCAGTGTAGTAATTACAATAATCTTTTCTTTTCTTTTTTTAAATCTACTCAGACATAACTCTCTCTGCTGTGAAAAAAAATCTGATTTAGGTGTTATGTTTAATACTACTGACCAAAATATGATCAACAAAAACAGAGCTATGATAGTGCAAGAATCTAAAAGTGAATCACTAACAAGAGAGACGCTTACATTATTCACTCTGGAAACAGAACTAGTCTGGGAAAGATTTACATCTAAAAAAGAAAAAAAAAAAGGGAACAGCCAACAATATGAATAACAACAGAATCATCACAACTCAACATAAAATGTAAAAAAGGAAAGAGGAACATACTGCCATCGACCAGTAAGTCAGAGTGAATCTAAAAATTTGTTAAATGAATACAATAATGGACAGAAATCACCACAAAGAATAATGACAGTATTCGGAATAAAATTACACACATTCCTCTTCCTAAGGATGTTGTTCTCAGAGATTCAACCCGTCAGTTTGCTCACTATGTACTGAACTCATTTCACAAAGGCTAGACACCTGTCTGATTGTAACGGCTGTTGATCACTTGGCTAAATATGAACACCTTGATCCCTAGGTGATGGTTTCCATATTCCATCATCATTCTCTTAGTATCCAGTGCCTTTCAGTATATTTCCTCAATGTTTTGTGCAATGTTTTAGAAACACAAGACATCAGGAGATCTGAATTGACATTCAGAGTCTTCTTTTGTCTATATGCTTCCCAAGTTTAACTTAGGAAACAACTGAAGAGTGTTTCTGAGAGAGAGAGAGAGAGAGAGAGAACGAACTGCAGCCTTCCATACAAAGCTTTTGAAAGTTAGAGCTGGTCAGGAACTGGAAGGAAATTCCAACATTTCCTGTTTTTGTTTGTTGCCAATCAGAACAAAAAGCTGAAACGTAGAAATTTCCTGCAAAGTGAAAATTCCAAAAAGTTTTCATTCAGGACTAACAATGTTTTGTTTCAATTGATTTGAAATGGGCTTTTATACTGAATATATTACAAATATTTTTATATAAAATCTAACCAAAATATTTTGTCTTTTCAGTCAAAAGCAGTCAAAATCAACACGTTCCCATGAAACATTGTGGATATTTATTAACCTGCATTGAGGCTGTTCTGTTGAACGTTTTTTTGACCAGCTCTATTGAAAACATTTTACAAAGTGGTAATGTAAAGCAGAGGGAATCTTTAGAGAGCTGACTATAGAGACTGCTGGAGGCAGAAAGGGGGAAAAAAAAGACAGTAGATGAAGATAAAGTGAATTAAAAAGAGAAACCTGAAACATATTCAAGAGTCAAAAGGCTGGTAAAAATGCTCAGAGACTAGTTACAATCAAGTAACTGGGGCTCCAGATTCAGCTGTAGGCGGGTGACAGAGCAAGATTTTTAAAGAAGTGTAGTGACTCAGGGGTAATTTCATATATGGGGCAGCATAAGTACAAGAGCAGCCCATACAGAGTAAATGGACAGGAGACAAACTGGGAGGAAGTGTGTATAAGGGTGAGTAGGTGGTAGAAGGTCAGAGAGGAGTTTAGGAACAGCAACTCCATGGAGCTTTTTCAAAACCAATGTGAAATCAGTGAAATTAATGGGAGTTTTACCACTGACCTCATTGGAACCAAAATTTCATCCAATGGAGGGAAAGACTGAACACGCAGGTTTTATTGCAATAGCTATCTGCTTATCCACAAACACACTCCTCCATTAAACAGTCAGCCACAAACGGATATCTAGATGAAATAACCAAGAACCATGCATTGGTGGATAATATTTATACACTGGAAAAACTTTTGCAGTTTGAAAAAAAAAAAAAGGAAAGATTTTGTCAACTGTTGCTTATGCCAACAACTGTTACAGCTACACAGTTTGGAGCATTTAATTTTGAAAGTAATTAACTTCAACCAATGCAGAAAATGTCACAGGAAACAGCCCAACAAAGAGATATTACAAAAAGAGTTAGTTGTAGAGCTTATAGCCTGCTTTGCAAAGTCTCAGACTGTGATCTGCGATCTGTTGGTACACCGATTCCACCAATTTGATTTTAAGGTTGAGAAAAAAATCTCATTAGCTCTCTTCAGACTTTATGATTCAAGCCTGACAAAAAACACACTGCAGTGTTTCCAAGATCTAAAGAAAATTCCAACACTGTCACCATTATTTATAGCTAGTTTATTCTGATGCATCCAAAATCCAAATACAGCATATAGCTAGGACATCCACTGTATTAAACAAACAAATACGTAAGTGTGGTTTATTAGGCCTTTAAAGTGCTATCTGTGGGGTTGAAAAACTAATCTTCAATTTTCATAGCTTGTGGAAATCTGTTTCCTCTTTGGAGAATAAACTGCTCCTATTTTTGACTCAGCTTCAATTAAAAAAAAAAAAAAAAAGAAAAGAAATGTAATTTTTTCAACCAAAAGTGTTACTGAAAAAAAATGGGCCTGGAAAATATTCAGTGACAGAACTCCAGAAGCAAGAATGTGGAAAACTACATAGCATACAAGTTGTTAAAACGGGCACAATCTACACAATCTTACTGCACATGTACATAGCCAAGTATGGTCTCAGTTGCACGTGCCCTGTATTTTCCAGGCTATACAGTAGCGGCCCCATTTTTCACTACATCCAGAGTTACCAGATGATACACTAGAGCTTGGAAGTGAAGCAAACCACTGCAGTGATTGATTACTGGCGACTCTCAAGCATAACCATATTACCTAAACTCAGCTCCTGGGAACAGGCCAAATTAATTTTCCTTCTGTGCCAAGATTTATCAAAATTTGCTGAGATTGCAAGCAAGTTTTCCCTAGTTATAAGAATACCACCTGGGGAACTGGAAAAGTGCTCTGATAAAATCAGAAGCTAAATGGTCCTCCTCTCTGGATCTTGATTCTCCACTTGGCCTGTCAGATATCAAAAGATTGCAGTATGGCCTGATGGTCAACAAGGACTACACAGTCCTCTCGTGTTTTTGCAAAGGAGATGAGAATGGGGTAAGAGGGAAAGTGATTGGGTACAATGGGTCGGGCTACTGGAGAAAGTTTGGTTTTGGCTGTCTGTTCAGTCTAATTTTATGTGATTCTGTATTGAGTTGAGTTATTTTTACATTCACCTAAAGCACAGGAGAGGAACATTTCATAAATCCAAATGTAAAAGGCTTCAGCTACTCATAAACAAGATGAGCAATGAGAGCCTATAGTTGTAAAGAGATTATGTTGGCAAGTCAACAACGTATGTATACTTAGAGCCACAAAGATACCAAATATTATATGCACATGACAGTCACTCACTCACATGGCCCAACCTTCAGGCATCATGCTAAATATTCTTATTTACTCCCTGTAATTAAGCTGGTCTCTAGAAGTATTAATCATTTTTAGACTCACGGGTCTGGCTTTCTTCACCACCACTCAAAACCTATTAGCGGAACTCAGTCAACTACGTTAAAGCCTTGTATCAAATCTCTATGCAGCTAAAAAAACCAATCAAAACCTACAGAGAGTCCTGTGGCACCTTTAAGGCTAACAGATGTATTGAAGCATAAGCTTTCGTGGGTGAATACCCACTTCGTCAGATGCATGTAATGGAAATTTCCAGAGGCAGGTATAAATATGCTGGCAAGAATCAGTGTGGAGATAACGAGGTTAGTTCAATCAGGGAGGGTGAGGTCCTCTGCTAGCAGTTGAGGTGTGAACACCAAGGGAGGAGAAACTGCTTCTGTAGTTGGCTACCCATTCACCGTCTTTGTTTAATCCTGAGCTGATGGTGTCAAATTTGCAAATGAACTGAAGCTCAGCAGTTTCTCTTTGGAGTCTGGTCCTGAAGTTTTTTTGCTGTAAGATGTCTACCTTTACATCTGCTATTGTATGGCCAGGGAGGTTGAACTAACCTCGTTATCTCCAGACTGATTCTTGCCTGCATATTTATACCTGCCTCTAGAAATTTCCATTACATGCGTCTGACGAAGTGGGTATTCACCCACGAAAGCTTATGCTCCAATACATCTGTTAGTCTTAAAGGTGCCACAGGACTCTCTGTTGCTTTTTACAGATCCAGACTAACACGGCTACCCCTCGGATACTTGACAATCAAAAGCTGTATTTTGTCAAGGTAGCCAGAATAAAACGGTTGGCCTACAGACAGATTTTGTCTAAGTCCCAAGCATACCTAGTGCAGAACGCTGCTCAAGGGAGAAACCTTCATTATAAACATTTTATTTACAAATTATCAAACCCAAGCTAGCTCTAGCAGTCTGGTAAGTAACTGAAAAGTTCTTTTAAGCAAAAGTGAGTTTCCAAAGTACTTGGACAGGAATCCAGCCTTTCCTTCTCAAATATACTACTGTAGCATACTAGTTAAAAGAGACAATTGTGCCCACCTGTTATGTTGGAACAGGGCTCAACCACAAAATTATTTACCAGTTTCAAGGAAATGAAGTAGGTGGAAAAGAGAGTGGGACAACTCTTCCGCAAGAAGATTCTGCTGGTGACAAGTAATTCCAATTTAAGAACACCCTGCATTGCACAGCATATTTGTGGTTATTTATCATTAAACAAAACACTAAAATATATTGGTTCCGAACCTCTTTTTGCCAGTCTGCATCACTAACAAATAAGAGGTAATTTCTCTTTCACACAAAAACAAACAAAACCCCCACTCACCACAGTCTACAACCATAGGTAACTGAAGACCTGTCTCACATGCTAAGAAACTAAGTGTATCTCCGGAGTTCTGTACACCTTCTGTCAGGTGTGTCAGCATTCCCTTCGAGACCTCTTTCCACTCGGCTTCCCAAGAACTCAGTTCAACTCCAGACTGTCGATCTTTATTTGGCATACAGCAAAGCTATGCTGAGTTGATCAGACTCAAACGTATGGGGTGGATGCAGTGTATAATCACAGATCTAAAGTTACACAGAAACCCCCTTCCTTTATATAAGTCTACATATCATGTTACGTTCACTATATATTGGATTACATGTTTGAGGATTGGCTTGGTTATTTTGCAGGAACCAGTCCCTGTACAGCACACTCGGTCCATGCACTCTCTGTGTCTGACTTTACACTTACCTCATGTTTACACTTCCGACTTCTCGTGTCCACTGTTATTTTGTTCTTAGTAAATGGTTTTCTGGGTGTTTCCCCTCTTATCTTCGCTAGCTCAGATATTCTGTCTTTTAGCTTACTGACCCATTTACTTGTCTTAGCACAAACATTCCGTTTTCAGCCCACAGATCTAGTTACCTCCCTAATCCCGTTTTATAAGAAATGAGGCCTCTCCCATGTTGAATTACTCAGGTAGGCCTCGTTTGACAAGGTGCATCTTTCGTTTCCTCAAGAGTACATTCGAGGATCCAGAAAACCTACAGCAAACCTAGGAAAGGTAAAGCAGACCTTCCACTAGAGATGGGGTGGCCTGCAATCTGGGAAGGTAAACCCACGACCTCAGAACAAATCCCCCCCACTCACAAACTCTGCAAGTTCCTGAGGTCCTTGCTGGAAGTTTTTTCCTTAGCACAAGAGCTCTCAAAGACCATTCAGCCCTCAAACATCACTTGTTGCGGATTTTTTTTTTCTTGAAGAGCCTCAGCCAAACTACACCTGACTTCACCCATCTTGCTTCTGCAGTACAATAACTATAATCCATTAAAATATGCCCACTTCCGAAAACAGCACCCAAGGCTCAACAGTTCAGTTAGGACTGTTAATTTTCTCACCTCTACCCCACCAACTAGTAATGAGATTTGGAATATACACATGAGGTGACAGAGCTTCCTTATGAAGAGGTATCACACAGCAATATCAGGTAATGAGATGGTCGCGCCCCTTTTATTATGAATTACCTATATTCAAGTGCACTGAAGTCAACTGAAGAACAAAGGAAAACTTGGGACGACGTAGGTAAGAATACAAGTCACCAGAACAACATTAATGACTTTTCCGTCCCCATCTGCCTCGCAGCTAGTTATCACAAGGCTTCCCTGGAAATAGAATCCCATCAGCACTGGCAGGATAGTCTTACATTGCTGCTCTCCATTCTGTACCTATTCTAGGGTCAAAAGGGGGATTTATGGTCTTTTCAATTATCAGTCTGCCACCTTTCATGACTTTAAATTCACTTTAAAAACCTATTGCAGAAGATAAATGACTATCCACAGAAGGTGTTGCTTGCTATCCTGTGTGAACAAAGGAACAAGAAACAAAACTGTGACACTGGATGAATCTTTTCAGTAATTTAAGAATACGCTCCAAGTGCTGCAGAAGTCCAGAACTCCTCTAGACACATGACCAGATATGCCAGATGTTTCTTGATATAGTTAGGAATAAACATGGAAGAGAGATGGCTAGCAACAGCCATTTCTGCAAAACAAATTCCAGAAGCAATTCAGGAGACTGACTTGTATAAAATTACTTTTCTTAGTTAAGAAACATGGGACTAGAGAGGACCCAACCACATCAGCCACACCATCAAGGGCTCATTCACCTGCACATCCACTAATGTGATCTATGCCATCATGTGCCAGCAATGCCCCTCTGCCATGTATATTGGCCAAACCGGACAGTCCTTCCGCAAAAGAATAAATGGACACAAATCGGACATCAGGAATGGTAACATACATAAGCCAGTAAGTGAACACTTCAATCTCCCTGGTCATTCTATTACAGATTTAAAAGTCACTATCATTGAACAAAAAAAAACTTCAGAAACAGACTTCAAAGAGAAACAGCAGAACTAAAATTCATTTGCAAATTCAACACCATTAATCTGGGCTTGAATAGGGACTGGGAATGGCTGGCTCATTACAGAAGCAGCTTTTCCTCTCCTGGAATTGACACCTCCTCATCTATTATTGGGAGTGGACTACATCCACCCTGATTGAATTGGCCCTGTCAACACTGGTTCTCCACTTGCGAAGTAACTCCCTGCTCTCCATGTGTCAGTATATAATGCCTGCATCTGTAACTTTCACTCTATGCATCCGAAGAAGTGAGGTTTTTACTCACGAAAGCTTATGCCCAAATAAATCTGTTAGTCTTTAAGGTGCCACCAGACTCCTTGTTGTTTTTGTAGATACAGACTAACACGGCTACCCCCGATACATGGGACTAGAGAGAATGCCATCAATTCCTCGTATTTCCTCACAAGTACATTCTCAAACATTTCTTCTAGAAACTGATCATAAACTAGAAACAGAGATGCAAATTTGCACATATGGCTCCATGTTTCAGTATATCTAGAGAGATATATTCAGTACATATTCAAATGCAGAAGTTAGAATTAAATTAAATACCATGCATGTCTACTAAGTCATTTTCAGCCTCTCATAACTCATGAAGATATTTGTTTCACAACAAAGGTACTTGCAGCAAAATACAGATCCAAACTTGGGCCTATTCTCAAGAAGGCAGAAAAAGAATGTCCAGTTTTAGAAAGGAAGGTCATGTTGACCAATAAATCTGAACCGTTTATTTCAGTAAAATAAAAATGAGAGTTGAAGCATGCTAGTAGGTGTGGGTCCAGAAACAAGTCTCCCATCCAAGACAGAGCCTATGTATACGCAAGTCTTTTTAGAAGTTTGTATGTAATAAATATTTTCCTTATACACATAAAAAAATCTGTTAAAAGCACATTATTTAGTTTGCAAAGTCAAGAACTTAAGTTAGGATATGCCAGATACACAGGTGCCTATATAACCTTAATTCTGACCCCTTCTGCATCCACATGGTACAATGAATGAGGTAGGAGTCCATGGGGGAAAATGTCATCATGTAATTAAAGCCTGTATTATAATGTACAAGGGTCAGAATTAAGGTTTCATGGGTAACCTTAAATCGGGCATTTCCTAATTTTTTCAAGGTATTTAACTTTCCAGCCTAAAGGTTCTTTCTATGTAGTTTATGTCCATACACAGAAAACCTGTATAAAAGTGACAGTTGCATATCATGTCAAGTATCAGAGGGGTAGCCGTGTTAGTCTGGATCTGTAAAAAGCAACAAATGTACTGTGGCACCTTAAAGACTAACAGATGTATTGGAGCATAAGCTTTCGTGGGTGAATGCCCACTTCGTCCGAAAGCTCATGCTCCAATACATCTGTTAGTCTTTAAGGTGCCACAGGACTCTTTGTTGCTTGTTGCACATCATAAAATTTGGGTTTTTACATTTTCCTTTTTTGGGGGTTCCAGCCCCAGCAGCCTAGATTTACCTGCTCCCCCCCTCACTCACCAATCTCTGACATAGCTGTTCCAGTAACAACCAGGTTGTAATAGGACATAGGGTTGCCAATTCTGGTTGGATGTATCCCTAGAGGTTTCATGACATGACAATATTGAATTGAATATGAATCTTGAATTCCTGGAGACTCCAGGACAATCCAGGAGGGTTGGCAACCCTACTAGGACAGCATGCTGTCCACCTGAGCATGCTCAGTAGAAGCCAAGCAGCAACTCTGGCCAGGGGCATGTGACCCTATGTCCCCCTCCCACCCTCCAGGTTGCCTCTGGTCAGTTAATGTTTTGGCAAGTTGCCAACACTTTCCTGAGGCATGCAAGCAGGAGAAGGGAAATGGCAATTTTCAACAGTTCATAACTCAGCAAAACCTGATTGGAATTTCCTGGGACAAATTGAAGGCATCTCTAGCCCCAGGGCTTTGACCCTGCTGAATTTCAAAGGCCTGCTGCAGACAATGGAGACATTAGGACCTCTACAAAAATCTTTTACGGTGGAAACTGTTAGGTGACCTAAATACAGGTGTCACTACCTGCTCCCCCTGCAATTCTGATATTGCTACTTAGGGTGCTAATTGAGTGTACTTGTGCTAACAGATCATGTGTGTATTTGGTTTTCCACGTGTGAACATAAGCATTGGAGTGTCTTCCTGTTCTGTGGCAGCTTTAGGGGTGGAGAAGAAAAGATGCAAAGACAAAAATAAGGTCCCCAACAAAGAGAAATGATTGGACTATGAATAAGACTAGATTTAACCAGTGAAGCAACATAAAGCTGAGTTCTTCAACTTCCTTAGTAACATTAAAGTAATCTATTGATACCCCTAGCAAGTCTATGCTTTAATCATTTGGCTTACATGATCTGAGGCACAAGAGTCAGAACTGCAAGCACGTCTAATGTAATGTCATGTTTATTTTTGTTGATGACTCTAACTTGCCTTGTGTATCCTTTAGCATTTTGAAACAAACAAACAACCCATTTCACTCTCCAGCATGCTCCTTTAATGTGTGTATTAAATTACATATTTAGGTTCAAAAGGAGGCTTGACTAGTATGTGTCAGCAGAAGAATGAATAAACAATCTGAGGACAACACAAGGTGAGCATTTCTCAATATGTTTTCGTCCGACAAGAGTAATTGAACTGTTTTACTACATTAGAAGAACAAGCAATATTTTAATAGTAGTTCAGTGGGTCTTATCTGGAAACTAAAAAGAAGAAAAAATGAACTCCCAACCGCACACACTTAATCCCAAAGGTGACTCAGTCTTTAGTTATGCGATTACCCAGCCAGTAGTCACAGCCACTTGAGTGTACAGCCCATGTGGCAATGTCACTCAAAAGATCAACTACTGCAATAT
Organism: Trachemys scripta elegans; assembly: GCF_013100865.1. NCBI lineage: Eukaryota > Metazoa > Chordata > Testudines > Emydidae > Trachemys > Trachemys scripta. Next base: position 9,135,543 of record NC_048304.1, on the reverse strand, counting down.
ATCCATCTTGACAGCAAGTCTCTACAACACTTCTGAAAAGAGCACTCACCGTCTCATTGGACACTGCTCACCACACCATCGAATAAAGTGTAAGCCAAAGAAAAAGATAACTATGGATCTCCTGCTGTTTTAGCGGTATTGCATGTATACAACAGCAACCTAGAGACCCATTAACAAAATTAATTGACTAGACATTGCACAGTTAAGCATTCCAAAGTTTGGAAATACATGTTGAACTATTGGCAACATTCACTTTGACTGCTTGTATGCTACAGTCTTTAGTTATCCTTTAGATAGCCAGGCCTGTTATTAAGGCTGCCCAACACTTTCCACTAGAAGACCCTGCTTTCAGTTGCTTATACTTCTGCCAGATGTTAAGCAGTTGAGCTGAATTTTTTCCATGCCATGGGTCTGCCTCCGGCTGACACTTTCTGGAAAATTTCAGTCAAAACTGAAATTTCTGAGAACAAGATTAGTGAAAGACAACTTATCTTTCCATTCTCTGGCCACCTTTTCTTTGGAAACCTTTAGCACCCCCATGCTGTGGAGGAGGGACTTGCAAATGGGCAGAGGTGGCCTTTGTGTCAGGGCTGTGCCTTTTGGCGTCCCTGTGAAAATCCACCCAAGTTATAAGCCTATGAAAAATGTGCAGTTTGCACTTGCTCAGTAGAGACTCGCTAGATCTTAACTGCTAAAATCTCCCAAGATTCCATCCTCACTAACCATGCCTAAGCCTCTTACAGCTCCTGAGGTTGACCAAACTGTGCATGTGCCAATCCCCATAGAAAAACTGAGCATGTCCCCTCTAGCCCAGAGCTCCAGGATGAACCTGGACTTTCTCTAATGGCTGCTGCAGGTCAGGCACTGGAACTGACAGGGAGCCCATCTCTTCTGTGCTTTCAGTGTCCCTCTTGCTGGCAAACAGGTTGCATGGAGGAGGAAGCAGATGCAGAAGGGACAAAAGCTAGACCTACAGCATTGCAGAGGAGGATTAGGGGATTGGACTGGAACAAGGTGGGGAGGGGGACAGCGCACCACAGGGGCAGAGACTGGCGACTGGCAAGGAGGTGAATAGGGGGACTGTGAACCAGAGGAGCAGGGGAAAGGTGGTATGGAAGTGAGGAAACATCTGGCAAGGAGTTCGAGTGTGGAGTAGAACTGATGCTGGCTGGGAAAAGAGACTGAAGACAAGGAGATGGGGGAGATGAGGACATAGAGATGGATGAGAAGCCCAGGGAAGGAGACTGGGACCGAGCCAGTGGTAACAAGGAACACAGGTGAGGGCGGGGGAAAAGAGACCAAGGAATTGGGGAGAGGACTGGGACTGGCTGGGCAAGTAGACTGGAGATAAGGGGCCACAGGATAGAGTAGAGTGCGAGAGACTGGGAACCTGGTGGGGTGAGATCAGGACTCACTGGACAAGGAGACTGATGAGTAGAGACTGAGACTAATTAGGTGAACACAATGGGACTGGGACAAGGAGACTGTGGTGCAGTAGAGCACAGACTTGTGACAAAAGAATCTGTGCCTATTAGAGCACAGACAAAGTGTCTCATTCCCCTCTAGTGCTAGTCCACATAGCAATAGTAGTTTGTCATCCTCTATCAGTTACTTCAATAGCTCAAGCGGCAGGAGTCTCAGTTTTGGATCTAAAGGTTCCATCCTAAGGATGTCATAAGATGCCAGATAATGGTATCTGTTTTTTCAGGGTGTGTTTTTTTTAAAGCTAGGAAATTACTCAAAAAACTACATTAAAAGAAAGACGTTTCCTTCACTACACAACCCTAATTCACCCCAAGGCAGGACAATCCTGAACACTGAATGAGGCAGAGGGCGTGTGGAAAAAATAGTATGTAATCATGTAATTGAAGACTGCACAGGCCATCATAATTCTTCTGCATGCTCACTGCACCATCTTCAAAAGGTTCAGATCTCAGGTCAAACAAAGCTAAATTCCCTGCAGAAGAAGGAAAGGATTGCTCCTCGAGGATGGCTATTTCCATGCCAAAAGACACCTTTCAAGATGAAGCAGTTTTGCCTGCAAGACTGTTCAAAACATGGTCCTTTCATTCAATGGCTCAGCCATTCCAAAAGAACTCATCTTCAGGCAGAGACCAAGCACTGAAAAATTCTGCCCCTAAATTTACAAGTTGCATACACGTTATGAGTGACTGAAGCAGCGTTCCATTTTTTTAGTGTCACTCTGATGCACCAAAACCTGATTAGCAGGTGATGACACTATGTTCAGTTATTTTGACTAAGTCTTACCAGAAAATATAAGCACATCATCCAAAAGATCATAATAAGCCAACATAGCCTGGCTGGTTGCATGGTCCTTTCCATCAATAGAAAATACTAAAAGGGAGGTACCACAGTCTTTCAGAGCGTAAATAATCAAATTCTGAGTGACATTTCAAAGCATTCTTAAAATGAGCCTAGCTAATGGCTTAGGAAATTGTGTCTTTGAAGAATTAGTTTCACTCTTGCTAGAATAAAATTGACATTCAGGAATTTGAGAAAAGTTCCATTCATGATATGAACCACATAAAATTGCTACTGGATATTTCTCGCTGCACTTGTTAATAAAGACATCAGCAAGCAAAAAAGTTACAGACGGCAGCCGTCAAGTCCAGCTATGCCCCCACTCCACCCATTCATTCTATACCCAGCACAATAACCACTCCATTTTCTTTTGTCTCTGGATCAGATCCCATAAATCCAAACATGAGAGAGAGACTTCAAGCACCAATTACCTTCTTTAGATACCACATAATGGTGGACTTTCAATGCCCGCTGCCGGCCCCGCCCAGCCCGCTGCCGGCCTGGGTGAATGGAACCTACAGCTGGCAAAAAGCTAATTAGGGCTGGTGGCCGGAACCCCAGACTGGCAGCGGGCTGAGCGGCTCAGCCTGCTGCCAGTCTGGGGTTCTGGCTGCCGGCCCCTTGCCACCGGGGGTCCCGGCCATCAGCCCTGCTCAGCCAGCTGCCGGCCTGGGATACCAGCTGCCGGCCCTGCTCATCTCACTGCTCGTCTGGGGTTCCAGCTTCCCGGCCCCCTGCCAGCCGGGGTCCAGGCCTCCGGCCCTGTCGGCCTGGTGTACCGGCAGCCAGCCCAGGGCTCTGCTCCTGGCCTGGTCCCAGCACTCTGCAGCCCTTATAAAAAATTACACTACAGTTAGCTTAAAAACTTGAAAACTTAAAAATGTTTGTATATTACAGTAATCGTTAAAACATGTATAATGTTAATAAACACATAGGTTTGATGAAACAAAGTAATTGTACTTAAGTGCCCGTGCTTAATTTGTGTTTTCGATGATTTACCTTCTAAAACAAATCTTGCATGTCTCGCCCCCACAGAAAGGGAATCTCGCACCCTCAGGGGGTGCGTGCACCCTAGGTTAAGACACACTGCACTAAACTGATAAGGTCAGCCTTCATCACAGCTGCTCTGTGAATGACACCAATAAACTTGAATCGTTTTTCATTATGTCCCTCAGCAAACTATCTTTGAAGAAATCCTCAGTCCTCAAAGAGATCCCAGTTACTGTGGTACTTCCTAAGCATCTCAGATATAGGAGAACGCTGCATCTTGTATTTGCAATGTTCATGAGAATAGTGCGGAGCTCTGCAGGCTCCAGATAAGGATGTTTGGCACACTGGTCCACCACGCTTTACATCAACACAAGCACTCCTGGTGAATACACGCAGCAGCAATGCAAGTAGCCAAGCATGCACACTCTTGAGTGATATACAAACTTTGGCAGGCATATACCCGCCAACGCCACTTGTGTTGACCAAAGTTTGTAACGTAGACATGGCCAAACGCAATTCTGTTCAGATGGAGCAAAGTAGCACACTGTAGGTGCCTCCAACAACTGCTAAATAAGGTATAGCAAGATCCATGGTCTGTGACATTCATGAGCATTAAAATAAAAAGTTGCTGAAGTACAGCACGTTTAAAGTACAACAGGAATAATGGCTCACTATTTGGCCAACGATACACAAATTAGGCCCCTGGGAGTTTTCTTCTAATTGTACCATGTTAATGCATTACGAACTTAGTAGAGCAACTCCAACACGATTCACGGTGTCAAGTTATTACGTCAATGAATATGGGTTACAGGACAGAGTCTCATATGCCTGCATACGCAGAGGGTGCCATCAGGGGAAGAAAACCTTAGCCAACCTCAAAGCATCATCACCCTGCTGTAGACGTGTACATGTAGGTCTAGCCTACAGACAGACATATATTTCTCACCAGCAAGGGGAGATCAGAACAAAAGCTTACAGCATGCACTCGCACAGCACCAGCTAAGGGTGTCACGAACAGGGAACACCCTAGAACAAAACCATTCAACTCAAGTCAGAATTATTACTCTTGCACTAAAGCATTCTTGCAGTTCAATAGCTTCTTCAGTATATCAGATGCTACCAACCTGAGTTTAAGTTACAAACTAATGCTACCTTATTAGATTTTCCTGTTTCTACTGTTGCACTAACCAATTTCATGACCGCTGTACGTCCACACTCACTACCCTTCAGCTTTAACAGGGCATCATGTCAAGGTATTTTCCCCATACACTGGATCATTTCCCCTAGCAACATTATCACTTATTTATCCTTTGAAAGCTCTAAAGTGCAATCTTTTTCCTTTTGACATTTCTTTTCCATTTCCACATATACGCTGGTTTGTTGCTTTACTGTTTGGCTTGGGGGGAGGGCACTCAACAATTACAAGCTTTACAAAGACAAAAACAATCCGGTCACATTCTAGGCCTACTAAGCTTGACGTTTTCTTTTAATTAAATTAAAAAGTAAGTACCATAAAGAGAACCAACGTGGCACTGGCAATAGTTTTTCTGTAGGCCACATCTAGAGTAATGTTCAAATGCATCTCAAGTAGCACACCAAGAGATGAAGCAGTGTCAGCAGTGCAAGGGATAAGATTTTTACACTGGCTGTATAATCAAGAAACTCCTTACTGTTATAGAGCAATTAAGCTTTCATCTAAACAGTTATTTTAACCATGGAAACATTAATAGGCTGTTTTTCAGTACATATTACAAAGGTCCAGCTCTTAGAAGCCACACAGACTCTGCTTAGTTATGCTTATTGCTTCAGAGGGGAAAATAATGAAGCCTTTATTAACAAGAAAGAAAAATTCCATGTAGTTAAGCTGCCGCTTCTAATTCGGTTGGCAAATTTTCCTTTATTGTATCATGGCAACATGGTTAAAGCGAGTCACTATGGTTGGAGTCCTTCCCCTCCCCTGATGGAGGCACACAGTGGGTGGCAGCAAAAGCAAAGGTATATAGTGGGGTTGGCTGCACCTTCAGGGCACGTCACTAACTGAATGATTCCAGATGGGCTCAAGGTAAATACAGTGGGGTCCACCTTTGCTTAGGGTGTGCTGCTAAGTGCAGTGCATGCATTAGCTGGCTTGAGGCTTAGCCATACCCATTGCCTGCTAGCTAACAGATCACACCCCCACTTGGGGCGGAGGAACAGCAACCAGTACAGAAGCCAGGCCCACTCCTGATGCTCTCCTGGGTGCAAAGTAAACACTGTGCTTTGTTGCTTGCATAGGGATTGCATTAAAAAAAAAAAAAAAAAAAAATGAGCTTGAGTTTTTTCTCTCAGGCACAGCAGATGGGACTGTGGGGGGAAGAGACAAAGCTTCTTGGAAAACCGGTGTGTGAGGTGGACACAGGAGACTCCTATTCCAGTGCACTGGAGAAGGAGTCACTCTCTTCGGGGGTTATTTGTTTTTGTTGCGTCTCTCCTCCTGCCCCCACAACACCGGATCTGGATCTTTGGCCGTTGAGACACATGCACATGCTCACCTGAGAGTTGGTGATGCCGTTTGGAGCCCTACGGCTTTGGGGTATATTTACTAGTATTAGTATAGACATTTAATTTGCCCACTGGCCAAATATTCTCAGTACCCAGTAAAATTCATGTTGGGGGACAGGATTTCTGTTTTCAATTACCTTAAAATCTGAAGTTGTACTTGATATCTCAACATTTTCCCACTATCATCGTTATGTATTTGTACCGCTATAGCACCTTGGAAACCTAGTGAAGATTCAGGGCCCCATCGTGGTCGGTGCTTTACAGACAGAGAAGATGATCTGTATGATGAAGAGCTTTCAGTCTAAAATAAGAGGACAAGTTTTCACATGGTGTAAGCGGGCATTGGTTGATTTACCACAATGGAGCTACACCAGTAGAGAATTTCACCCAACATCTGAAGTGGACTGGAGCAAATAATGCCATTGGAGTATATAGCAGTAACAGATTGGAAAATATGAAGCGAAGAAATATTTTTTGATTTTTGCTTTGTGCTGTTTGGAACACAAAAATTGCCATGCACTTCATGGCTTGTGGAGTGAAGAGTTAATCATTATTAGTTGAAGTTTACATTTCAGACCACTAGCGACAGACCATTATAAAAAACTCTGTCTAAGATGCCTTCTTATTTATAGTGCAAGTTCTATTTGTCTTTGCAGTGTTTCTTCTACTGCTGGTCCAGATTCGAACTGAAACGAGTTACGTAAAAACGGTTCACCCTTAATGATACAGAGTTTCTACTGAGGTACTTCCCAAGAAAACGACACTCACCCTTTCTAACAATTATTCACCTATGATAAAAATAAACATGGATTGTAGTACCTTCAATTTTCTCATCAATCACTATGTAGCTTCAGTTAGAAAAGTACTGAGGTAGTTGAGATGTTATTAGAAAACCACCACCAAGGAAACTTTATATATTTTCCTGACACAGCTGCTCCTATTTATGGTGTAAAGTGAAGTTATACATTTTTTCCTCCAGAGATGCAACAGCTAAGTAACGTGGTCGAAGCCATAATTTGGGTCTTATGACCGGAGTATATTTTACTAAGTTTTGTTTTTAGGCCTTGTCAACAAAAAGTAAAAAAAATCTCATTTATTACAGATATGAGAGAGAAATGCATGTGAGTGTTTAAATGTGTGATGACAACCAGCTTGAGATGTTAAAGGTGAGAAAAGTTTAAGAAATATGCGATTGCTAGTTGCTTTTGGTTTTTATAATTGATGCCAGCAAACAAAGACTGATGAAGTACATTCAAGTATCCATTAGTATTTTGCTACCTGTCACTGACAGATAATCCCTATTATAATGTTCCTACCCAAAAATAACAAGGTAAATCTCAATAAACTGAAAATAGATTATTTATATGTGATAAAGTCACATACCACTGCCAGCTTGTATGCAACTCAGGCCTTTTATACCCTTTTTAATATGGACACACTAATAAAACAATGCCGAAACAAGTAACTAAATATTGTATATGCATACGTGCACTTAAAGTTAAATACAAGCAAGATTCTGCTCTCAATTACACCAGACAGAATTTGGAGTAGTTCTGCTGAAAAAAGTGGACTTATTTTAGATACTCTCTTACATTGGTGCGTATTTTGCCCAATACATACAGACTGGTTTCTCTCTCAGCATCAGTAGCATATATTCCTGTAGTACACCTCTACCTCAATAGAATGCTGTCTTTAGGAGCCAAAAAAAAAAAAATCTTACCATGTTATAGGTGAAATCGCGTTATATCGAACTTGCTTTGATCCACCGGAGTGCGCAGCCCTGCCCCTCTGGAGCGCTGCTTTACCGCGTTATATCCGAATTCATGTTATATCAGGTCACGGTATATCGAGGTAGAGGTGTATATATACACTTGGTCTGGCCATATATAACATGTTATGCTTGTACAAATGCAGAAGCAAGCACACACTTATGTAAACAAAGCTACACAGAAATATCACATAAGCTGTTGGCAGCTTTGGAGCCAGTCAGTATTTATACATGCCTTATTTCTTGCTCCACAAGACAAAGCTGCCCAAAAGGAGGCATGTTCTAGTAGTCAGATCTTGGGACTGAAAGCTGAAAACTTCTCAACTTCCTTTCCTTGCATGGATACTTGCTCCCATAGTGTCCTTGGCAAGTTATTTAACATCCCCTTATCTTGTGTCTCCCCATCATATGGATTACAATATGTACTTGACCCAAATGGATGCTGTGAAGTTTATTGTTGGTAAAGCACTCTGAAAAGAAAAATTATTTTAAAAATATTTTGATTGTCAAAGAACAAAAAACATGATCAAAATCAACAGGGCATGTCAATGGACCACAACATTTTGTTGTATATCAGGAGAGATCAGATAATTACTTAAAAAAGCTGTATGTGGAGTTGTTGCTTACGTAGCATATATGCACAAACTAAGTGGCCAGCTTAAGATGCTAGTTTGTGCTAAGTAGTAGTAGTATTACTAATATTTGTATTCAACAAACTAAGGCTATGTTTACAGTATGAACCTTACAGCGGCACAGCTGTACCGCTAGTTGTGTCGCTGTAAGGCCTCTCGTGTCGCCGCTCTGTGCTGGCAGGACCGAGTTCTCCTGCTGGCAGAAGCGAGTTCTCCTGCCGGCATAATTAAACCACCCCCCAACAAGCAGTGTTAGCTATGTCAGCAGGAGAGTGTTTTTTCCACACCCCTGACCGACAAAAATTTTACCCACAAAAGTGGTAATGTAGACAAAAGCCCGAGTGGCCTGCTATTGCTATTATGTCTGTCTCCTTCCCTTGGTGAAGCGTGCCGTCACGAGAAATTCCAGATTGCAGATCCCCAAATTTCAAATTTAGTCAGTGGTAAATTTGCTATTTCAACCTCCAAAAGGCAGGAGTTATTATTAAATAGCTGTGCAGTCAGCTGCCTCTTTTTTCTCATGATAAAGACTACGGGACACATTCATCTGGGGCTTTCATAGAAAAAGTGTTCACGTCTAAAAAGACAAGTTACACTGAGTCAAGTTCTCTTCCTCAGAAGGACTTTCGCCTTGAGGCGATCGATAGGTAAAGCTGACCGAAGAAAGAGCTACATTGTGAAATACTATCTTGATTGAGATCATCGTCATCCAATTCATCTGCTGGAAATATGAACTTTGTGGAAGAAACAGAGGAGACATGAAGGTAGATGGAGAGAATGAATGGGATACAGGGGGGACTGACGGAAAGAGACAACTGTACTCATAGAAAGGGGCATAGAAAGTTAAAAATGATGAGAAGACGACAAATGAAAAGTGAAGAGACAGTGAAGGAAAGCAGGCAATAGAGAGCGAAATGGTAAACAGAAGAAGCAAGAGAGACTAGTACAAAATGCTCAGTTAAGGTGATGAAGTCTAATGGCCAGGTCATTTGGTCTGGCTGAGACCTATACTCAGCACAGGACCTGAGGGGAGTAGGTCTTGGTGAAGAAGTAAAGGTGGCTTGGCACTACATTTCCCTCCCCTGTCCTCAATCCTGGGAGCAGTAAGAGAACAGTATGGCTGCTGGTGTAAGTTCAAAGAGCCTCAGGACTGCTCTAACTTATGTAGGCTGCAATGACACTCCACCACCACCTTCCTGAAGACTGTTCCACCAACCCTGGATTGGGGGAGGGATAGCTCAATGGTTTGAGCCTTGGCCTGCTAAACCCAAGGTTGTGAGTTCAATCCTTGAGGGGGCCACTTAGGGATCTGGGGCAAAAATCAGTACTTGGTCCTGCTACTGAAGGCAGGGGGCTGGACTTGATGACCTTTCAAGGTCCCTTCCAGTTCTAGGAGATGGGATATCTCCATTGGGAAAAAAAAAAAAAAAAAAGAGCCAGCCCCCATCTGCTCCTACATGAGGAAGACAGCATAGAGCTGGTTGAGCACCAACAGGAACTCCCCTGCACAAGGAGAATTGCCAGGTGCCCACTTAGGGCAGCATTCCCACTCCTTTGTGCCACTGGAATAGCAGAAAAAGGCCAGACCAGGGGCTGAAGATCTGGCCTCAGATTCACAACCGATTCCCTGATTTGTCAAGCAGAGCATGAATAAAGCCCTTATATTCTTATGAAGGGAGATCTTTTCTCCTGAAATGGTTCTTTATTCGATATGAACAAGATGCAGACAGGCACACTGTAACGGCTTTGGAGGGGAAAAGAGGGGGATTTGTCATAACAGCAACCATAAAGATCTGAATCAGTGTCCTAGGAGTGGCCTAAAAGGGTGGGAAAGAGGGAAGTAATGATAGTGAGAAGTGCTTTACTGAAGGAGAGAACAAATAAAGGAAGGCAATGCTGAAGGAAGGACAGACAATGAGACAGATGGAGAGGATTGTGAACTGAGGGGAGTGGTGGGTTCTGAAGATAAAGAAGGTAGAGAGGGTACTGTGGCGGGAAATGGAGAGAGCAGGGCAGATGCTCAAGGCTGAAAGTAACAAGGGTTTGTTTCCACACAGAAAACAGGCAGTGGTTAAAGGAGGTCAGGACACTAGGGGGAGCTCATGCCATGACCTCTGGTCTTTTAGCCAAGGAGATGGTGTCTCTCACACCATTTATTTATCCCTGGAGTACAAGGACCAAAGGAGTGATCCCAGAAAAAGAAGGAGTGTATGAGGCAGAGAGAGAGAAATGAGGGGTTTGCTGATGGAAGGAAACAAAAGAAAGAAGGGAAGGGACAACGCTCCTTTATGTCGCTTCTCAATCACCTCCCACCCATCTCCTGCCCTAGACAGCCTTATTATTTGCCTAGCCTCCACTTCTGCAAAGCCAACCCCTCCCCTCCTCCAGGTCTAGCATGGAGGAGCACCAGGAGCTCACCTGTGCCAACAAACCTCCTATTGGACACCTCACATCCCTGTGTCCTTCAGCCTCTGGGTCCTCGTTCTACCCAGACAACAGAACTGCTATTCCTAGCTCTTTTGGCCACGTGTAACTAATGCATGTTGTACGCAACGAGATTTAAAATTTTCAAAGAATCTTTCAGCCAGAAACTACGGCAGAACAGACTTTTCTCCCTCCTCTTCCCACGCCCTAGGCTTTTGAGAAGAGCCTAGCAGCAGGCGTTCCACGAAGCTGCCTTTTTTGTTTCCACTTCATAAATTGCTTCCCTATGTACCATATCCATGAAATCAAACTATACGGTAGGAATGAGCTTTCTAAATATTTATGAAATGTTTAAAAAAAAAAAAAAGCTGCAAGAGGAATTTATGACTCACCAAGGAATTACTAATCTAGGACTGTTCTTCATAAATTATTAAATTTGTGTCATGTTTCAGAAATAATGTTAAGATTTTAAACAATTATCTTGGACCTACAGCATGCAGGCCAAAAGATCAATATCACTATGTGTCACCACAGTTACTGACAGAACAAAACAGATAAACAGCCTTCTGTTGGAGATGGAAAATATCAAGTTACCTAGAGAGCTGGATGCTACCCAGGCACCGCTGTTATAAAAAGAGAAGCTAACCTTAAACTATAATGCAGTTATTGACAAAGTATTGTTTCTGTACTCTCCAGACTTATAATCCATACAGTGCACAATTAAAGGCATTCATACAGTCTTGCAAGCAGTCCTAAGAATTGCAGGAGTTTATAAAATATGCAAGATTGTTTGCAGATTTCCAAGAGTGCAGCTTTATGCCCTCCCATCTCATTTACTTCTAAAAATATTTGGCACAAGAAAAGAAAATGCCTATAGTGTAATTCAATCAGTAGATGGACACTAAACTCTAAAAGATATTACCTCACCCACCTTGTTTCACACAACTTCTCTGATCTAGCCTGTCTGAATTGGTGGTTTAAAATTAGGCACAAGAACATAGGAAAGCCCAAGATTTTCTATGTCTCTCAATAGTCTTCTACCCTTTCAAATGGGGAGATCCCTCAGAATTTTAGGGACAAATTTTGCTGCCAGTTACATCAGTAGATTTAAATAGAGTTGCACATGTGTAAGTCTAGGAGGGGGCATTGGTTGAGATGTTATCCCTTTAGCCAGTAGTATTTTCCTAAACACCACTTTGTGACATGTATTAAGAGATGGACATGAACCCGAACAGCAGATCTAAATATTTGACATTCAGTATTTGGGGGAATGTTCAGAGCTGGATTGAATTTGGGTCCCAATCTTTGGGAGTCTCTCCCACCCCTGAACATGCTATGGAGTTGCTGCGAGTAACTTGAATGAAGACTCCTTTTTAAAATTGTATGTTATCTGACATTTTAACTGTACTGCAAATGATTTCATGGCATGGAACAACAGTTGGACAGAAAAGGGCCATTCTTTTGAATATGAAGAACTGTCCGGAATGCAAGATCCTGTTGGGATCCAGGAAATGGGCAGGCGGAAGCCCACCCACTGCTAAAGGGCCTCCCCCCAGCCTAAGGGGAGGATCCACACCTAAGAGAATTCCAAGTGAAGTCGGTGACAATTTTACTACTGACTTCATTGGGGCCAGGAAGGCACCCAAAATGCTGTTGGAGGTCTTTGCAATTATACTTTTTTTTTTTTTTTTTAAGTTTAAATCAATTGGTAAATACAATCTATAGAAATACCATCATAAGTGAACCTGGTAGCACTTCTTGATACCAAGGAAATGGAACATCTAGAACAGGAACATAGGAATTGCTATGGCAACACAGAGTCCAGTATCAAATGCTTCAAAAAAGTTCCAGAAACTCCATAGTACTGTAAAGTATTATAGGGTAACCCACCTACAGAGGAAGCTTCTTCCCAGCCTTCCCCTGCACCCCAATTGCATATGGGTTGGGCTGGTATCTCAAGTGTGAGGTTTGCATACTTTCTACAAAAGATATTCTATTTTAGCTCACGTAGCTGTGGCATTGTCATTATCTATTTAAATGTGTAATCCTATTGTCTCTTGGTCACAATATCTAGTAGCAGTGAGTTCCACACATTAAAAAAAATACTTTCACATACGGCATGATTAATCAATTTTAAATTTGCCTTTAAATGTCATGCAGTGTCCTATTTTATGTTTTCTTGTAATACAAAGGACAAGAGAAGCAACATTCACTATTTTATGCACATCTTAAGGCCCCTCTTATTCATCTTTCTAAATCATGATCTGTTTAGAGAAGAATACAAATGATAAGTATTTTTGCACTCAAACAACCCACTCAAACTGCAAGTTTGTGACATTTAGAAGTTTTTGTAGCATTCTGACTGTTGCCTAAGCAACAGATGTTCTCTTTAATTACAAGAAATGCATGTACCTTGTTTAATTTGCTGCTCCTCTCCTCCCCCCAAAAAAATTCCAGATTCCAGAAGTACAAGCACATATTTATTATGTTTTATTTGCAGAGCAAGGATCAGGGCCCCATTGCATCAGGCACCAGATACATATGTAACAGAGACAGTCGCTGCCTCAAAGTTGTCTTACAACAGACAACATTCTGTATTCCTGCAGTATTTTGAAGATCTTTTTGGGAGAATCTCATCTGAACAATTAAACTGAACTTCTGTGTACAGAGTCATCAAAAACCATACATACATGCCCAGAATGATCCTTATAACATAGAAGCTAATAGGAAAATTACTAGATGCTGAAGTCATTTAAGCAAAAGATAAAAAACAGCTATAAAGGCTGGGAAGTGCGGCCCCCAAAAACTAACTCATATTTCTGTATTTAGACATTTACACACTTTGACTAATTGGGTTTATGGGGCTACAACATCCTCTTCTGTATAATAGCATGGAAGAAACAAAACTGCCGAGGGACAAAAATGCAATAAAGAAATCCACAACACAGAGAGATATGCCATAACATCCATTGATAATCCACATGATTGAAAACCACAGCGGAGATGGCCGAAAAGCAATGATCAAAACCCCATTCTGTGGTATCTATACGTTCCATGGTCATTCAGCATGTGCAAGAGCTACCAGCCAGGCTGAACTGCACTGAAGTGCACCATCCAGAGTTCTAGCTTTCTGCTGTCTTTGGGACCACAACACATGTTGTTTATCCACGTTTTTCTTAAAACTATGGATACATACATTACACTTCCATAAAGTACGCATACCACAGAGCAAATTACTGCTGTTCTAAGCAGCATTTGCACATGAAGAATTGGAGCACTTCTCAAGCATAACATACAGAGCACTTTGCCTGCTAAAGGTCATCATACTAGAACGTCTTGTGCATCCCATCTGTGGGAGATCTCCAGACATCTGAAAGGGGGCTGTGATCTGTGGAAATTTGGGCTCACTGGAGAATATAGCAATTCCCCCCCTCCTCCCCCCATCAGTAGAATTTTTCCAGCCCTTCATAACTAAGGGGTGCTTTAGGCTGACTGTTACACGGAGGATCTCCTGAGCTTTAACCTTAGGGTTTGTTTAAGACTTAGCTACTTAAAAATGGGTAGCCAAAGATCTTTTTGTATTACATATAGACCTAAATAATGTGTCTTGTACTTACCAAGAATTTACCTAAGTGGGATGAGAATCCTTCCCATATTCTTTTACTGAGACTGACAGAGTAAGAAAGTGTGAAAGCCACACCTGCGTTCTAGTCTCTGTTTGCATCCGACAGTGGTGGATCTATCAGAAGGAGTGCGAGGAAACTAGAATTAACTCAGGGATGGGTCAAAGCAAGCCAGGGTCGATCTACCAAAGAAGGTGTCTTAAAAAAGTATTTTATCGTAGCTGTTTCTCACCCTTATTTCCGCTTCTCAGTGAGACTTCTTCCCAGTTCAATATAGCAAACCAAAACCACTCGTCGTCCTGGTGATCACCCTGCCTTTGAATTTCCTTGGCTTGTTCAAGTGATCCATCCATCCCGTCGCTGATCAGCTTAAGACTCTTTTTAGCCCACAGTCCATATAGTATTTTTTTTTAAGTTCATATTTTATTGTTTGACTAACAATACTCAGAGCTCAGTTAGTCATTCTTTACTCAGGCAGAATTCCCGCCAGTCAATGAGCGTTTTGCCCAAATAAGGGATGGTAAACAGAGCAATAAGTGTGTAGGGTAGCGAAGCAATGAGACAACCATTATTAAGTACCATATATACTCGTTCATAAGCCAAATATTTTTGGTAAAAAAAGTGACGCATCAAAGAGTGGGGGTCAGCTTATAAACGGGTCTACACCAAAATTTGATGATTTTAAACTCTATGCCATCATTGAATATGTCATCATTAATACATTGTCATTTTGTTTACCTGGAGCGTCTGCAGGCATGGAGCCCCTCAGCTCTCTGTGGCTGCGGTTCGCCGTTCCCAACCAATGGGAGCTAAGGGAAGCGGCGCCACTTCCCACAGCTCCCATTGGCTGGGAACAGCGAACCGCGGCTACAGGGAGCTGAGGGGCTCCAGGCCTGCAGATGCTCCAGGTAAACAAAACGTCCCAACCCACCAGCAGCTTACCCTGACGGCCATGACCCTGAAATAAAGGGTCGGCTTATTAAAAGGTCATACAGTTTTTGCTATTTTTACCTAACCATCCTGGGGGGTCAGCTTATAAACGAACAGGCTAAAGAACGAGTATATACGGTATGTTTAATAGTGTTTAACCGATTGTAGAACTACTGCTCCCGAATATATATGGAATAGGCAGTGACTTTCAAATGCTCCACTCAGTCAGTTTCTTGTTGTTTTTAAAAAGCTCTGTAAGCACTTGGAAGTATTATTGATGCCCAAATCCTGCTTGCTTCACTCATGTTAACACTACACATTGGGGCTTCAATCGAACAAGTCAACTCAGTTAAAGCAAACAAGCTCGGACCCTAAATTTTTCTGTAGCTCAACGCTCACCATGCCAGGGAAGCTTGTTCCTGAACAGTTCTCTCTTACGCTCCGCTACAAGGTTCCAGCTGAAAATGTCAACTGTTTTCCCCAAAACAATGCAATGTTGGGAAGCAGTTAACCATAAAAGGAGAGGGTTATCAAAAAAGCATCGTTAGAGTTCAACAGTAGCTAATACGGAGAATAAATGGATATTCTGTTGTTCTCATTCTTGCCAGCAAGGGTTGCTGTTTACCAGTGGAATAGCTAAAAACAAAGAAGAATAAAAGGAACACTGTTCAGTTTCACTGCTCTGTTCCATATCATCAGGCCCCCCCTCCAGAAGAGCAGATTGGTTCATCCGTTTAAACTCACTGTGTAGCTTTTTTAAGTGTTTTTTGATAAATGTCTTGAAAACACAAGGGTTGTATATTGTTTCCTGTAAGAACTGAAGAGACATGTGATCTTTTGCAGGGTAGATAAGCATACAGCAAATGCTTGTGGAGAAAATCTGTGTGGGGAGATAACTGCACAAAACTATTCTTAGCAACAGTTTCTAGTTGTTTAACTCCCCTGGCACTACACTTAAAATGTACCCTAACTCATATGTGCTTTAAAGGTTGTGAAAGAATATTATTTTGACTCGTGTTTTACGTCACCAAAGCATTTCTCTCAAGATTTACGTAGAGATCCTTTCAGTATTCTTTCATACTAAAACAACAATACAATTAAAGAGGAAAACTGACAACCAAACCAAGGAAATTCTGAATTTAGACAGTTTGCCATTCCAATAGCAGGGAAGGAATAGGGTCTAGAGAGGTTAGGGCACAGAAGTGGGAATCGGGGGTCAACAATTTTTTTGCTGGTTGAGTTACTAAATCACTGAGACCCTGATTCCCTAAATCACTGATATCCCTAGTCAGCAAAGCACTTAAGCACATGTTTAAAATTTCAGGGATTAGGTTTCACGGGAATGTAAGATTTGGTTAAAGTTAAGATTGTGCTTGAATGCTTTACCCAATTGGAACCGGAATGTCTTTGGGTGAGACACACAACTGCACTGTGTCTCCATTACTCCGTGTGTAAATGTGCATCAGTGGTTTGAGCATTGGCCTGCTAAGGCCAGGGTTGTGAGTTCAATCCTTGAGGGCCCCACTTAGGGATCTGGGGCAAAAATCAGTACTTGGCCTTGCTAGTGAAGGCAGGGGGCTGGACTTGATGATCTTTCAAGGTCCCTTCCAGTTCTAGGAGATAGGATATCTCCATTAATATATAATATATATAATATAATACTACTACTTCAATATAGGCAACGTGAAACTCATTAAAGAACAGTAAAGTACTTAGCAATCTTTAGCTGAAAAGTATAGCACACAACACAGCTGTGTTTAAGTATGTTTTGGTGTACAAGATAAGAAGTTTCCTTAGGCCCAATGGAGTGACACAGCAGAGCGGCTGCCTGAGCGCAGGCATTCTAGATATAAAATAATTTTAAAGCATGCCGTTAATGTTTCATTGCTATAGTTTCTTTCAACTGTTGTATAAAATATTTTGAGGAAGGCAGTTTTTGAAAAGAAATTTTTCAGGAATTTTATTGGTGTAAAAGCTTTGTGGTGCCCATTTTTAAACATAAAGGAGATTACACTATGTGCTAATTATTGCCCAACAAAGCGGGTGTCGCATGCTAGGGAAGTATGACAGAAGATTACTGAAGAGTATCTGCAAGGGACTGTTGAAATTTGAAAGGGTCAGTATGGATTTATGCTGGGAAGGAGTACAATTGATGCCATATTTGTTTTATGGATCCTCAAAGAGAAGGTCAGAGAAAAAGAGATGGCAACTGGTATGGTCTTTGAGGACCTGAAAAAGGCACACAATGATGTATCAAGATAATTAGTTTGTGGCGCTTGTGACAGACAGGTATGGCAGAAGGATACATCAGTCTTAATCAGGGGTGGGCAAACTACGGCCCGCAGACTGGATCCGGCCCATCTGGGCTTTGGATCCAGCTCACGGGATTGCCAGCCCCCTGATGCAGCAGGGCTAAGGCAGGCTCCCTGCCTGCCCTAGCCACGCACCGCTCCTGAAAACGGCCGGCACCACCTCCCTGAAGCCCCTGGAGGAGGGGGAGGCAGAGGGCTCTGAACTGCCCTCACCTGCAGGCACGACCCCCCGCAGCTCCCATTGACCAGAAACAGGGAACTGCAGCCAATGGGAGCTTTGGGGGAGGTACCCGCAGGCGAGGGCAGCGTGCAGAGCACTCTGCTCCCCCCTCCCCCACGGGCTGCAGGGACGTGGTGCCGGCCGTTTCCAGAAGCGGCGCGCAGCCAGGGCAGGCAGGGAGCCTGTCTTAGCCCCGCTGCACCGCTGCCACCCCGGAGATGGTCAAGGTAAGCGACACTGGGCCAGAGCCTGCACTCCGAACCCCTTCTGCATCCTGCACCCCAACCCCCTGCCCTGAGCCCCCTCCTACACTCCGACCCCTTGCCTTGAGCCCCTTTCTGCACACTGCACCCCCTCCCATACCCCACACTCCCTCCCACACCCCAACCCCAGCCTCGGCCCTACATTCAATTTCCCCACCCAGATGTGGCCCTCGGGCCAAAAGTTTGCCCACCCCTGGACTTAATCAAGATACATATAATGGAGTGCCCACCCTAGTAAAAAGCCATATGGGGCTACAGCAGAGAACTTCCACTAAACTTTGGCCTGAATCATTGGTCAGCAGTGAGCCCTTTTGTGTTTGTGGTCCTCATGGATGTGATATATGAAGGGAGCTGCCTTGGATTGCTGATCACTGACGACTTAGTGATAGGTATGAAGACAATGACCCTGCCAACCAACTTTGAACAGTGGCAACTCAATTTTGTACTTAAAGTGAACATTGGTAAGTCTGAGGGAGGAGTACCTACCATCAAGATATTATACGCAGAGAGCTTAGAAGAGTGAAAGAATTTAAATACCTAGAATCAGTGGTTGCTAACAATGCTGCCCTCCCGAGCGATGTCCCCAATCATACCAAAGCTGCTAGTGCAAATGGAGGACACTGATCCCACTGCTCTGTGATAAAAAGATGCCAATCAAGTTAAAAGGTAGAGTATATAAAATTGTAATTTGACCCATCGTAATGTATGGAACACAGACGAGGCCAGTCACAAGAACATAAATCAGTAAATGAAGATGTTGTGATGGTCAAATGGTCGGACATGCCATGATAGGAAGTGAAATGAAGTTGTAAGGGGCCTAAAGTAGGTTGCCCCAACTGAAGACAAGATGAGGGTGATAAGGCTACACTGGTATGGACATGCCCAGGGGAGACCCGAGAGCTACATTGGTAGAATGGCCCTTGCAAGGATTATGGATGGAAGATAACCACAGGGGAGGCCAAAGACTCGGTACATAAATCAGACATTAGCGAGCCTTAAAGAGACCAATTTGCATGACAGCCAGGTGTAGAGTCATGAGTTTTGAAAGAAGTCTCTGACCCCAAATAGAAAACAGTGGCAAGAAGGAAGAATAAGACTTTTTGAAAGGAAAAACTCATGAACTTTTTTCTGTTCTCTATCAGCTGTGCGCTCCAAGGGTGCCTCAGAGCACTGTGGTGCATTTTCAGTGACATAAAGCAGCACTGGCTGGACTAGAGACTCAGCCATTATAGGAAAAGTACATTCTTTAGATTATAAGCTCTTCAGGGCTATGTTTGTACAGCACCAAGCACACTGGGCCCCCAATCTTGACTGTGACCTTTGGGTACTACCATAATATAACTATTTAGTACAAACAGTCGTGCCAAACTGAATAAGAACGCTGCCTGCAGCACACGGCAATCTGCAATGCATTATAAGATCCTAATGAAAACCAGCTCACAGTAGTAAAGCAGGAGACGGTCACATTTAGATCACTGGTTCAAACCTAGCTTACACTGACTAAACTTTTTTTTTTTTTTTTACCATCTGATGGCTGTTATGAAATCAACTGGTCTCAGTCTAATAGACAGGTATCCACATCAGAAAGGCATCAGCACACCTGGCAGTCACAGCATCAGAGAGGTCAAGGAGTGGGTGGGCATCGACTGTGAACTATTCTCATCCCTACGGGTGGTGCCTCCAGATCAAGCCTGAGACACTGCTACTGCCTCCAAGCAACAGGAGTTCTGTGAGCAGAGACAGAACTTACTGTGCTGGCAACCCAGAATCTTTCACCGTCACTAATGAATGTTTTAAAACTTGCCCTAACACTGTAACTAATTCTTTAAAATGGAGTGGTTTGGAGGAGAAGAACCAGTGTGATGAGGAGGCTGTCTCTGGCTTTAATGATTAATTCTCATTGACTTCAGTGGCTTTTGGATCAGGCCCTCATAACTGGCCAGCTCCTACTCATTTGGACACAGAGGATCTCCCCCCGAGCTTGTAGCAGCCTGCATGTCACAGGGAACTGAGGAAACACTTTTCCAGTCAATTAAACAGTCTATTCCAATATTAGTTTATATAACAGAAAACGTTAATATCCTTCTCTGCATCTCTGCATACCACAGCATCAGTTTTTAAGCACAATCCCCACTACAACCAGCGTAGAGTTCTGTTTAAAAGCTGATGGCACCAATATCCTTCTATATTAGGGGAAACAGAAAATATTTTTTCCTGCTAACCCGTCCTCATGACAACAGTCAAAAATACCCTTCAGTAACCCGCATGTGTCAGCAAGCTTCATTTCAGCCCAGAATGTGTTGGTATAACTGTTATTTCACAAGCCTCTGGCGGGACTGCAAATCCTGGCAATCTCCAATACATTTCCTTTGATTACAAAACCAACTTTAGAGCCATCAGAAATCTTTCACATTCGAAAGATTACACTTCTAAATTTAGAGTGTTACTTGGATTACAAATTTACCTTTTTCTTTCTGACACAGCACAAAATGAAAAAAGCAGTATTACCACAGACCATCAGGCAGCCTGTCAAAAATGAAACAATGGAAAAGGTTATGTTTTTGGAAGATGGGAGTGCGTCCTGGTACTGAGAGGAAGTTCTTGCTTTAGGATTCTATGCTAAATCACTCTGTTCTGTGTTTTACTCCGTGTAAATGCTCTTACATACCGAGGTCACATGGTTGTGAGCTTTGACTTGGTTATGTCAGTAAAGGGCTGAGAGTCTTGGGTAACAGTGCTGCATAAAAATGCAAAGGAATACTATAGTCACAGAAAGAATCAGAACAGCATTTATGTACCTGTTCTGAATGTATCCTCATGTTCTGTTTCACAGAATGTTTTTACATTATTGTGGACACAAAGGAACATTTTCAGAATGTCTTAAGAGGTGTTCTGTTTATTCTCTAACTTTCCTTTGATTTAATCCAGTCATTAGATTAACAAAACTTTACTGAATGCTAAAGAGAAAGAGCTGTGATTACAACTGTGTAGTTTCTGGCTCCCAGTATTGGCACAGATGACTAGAACATGTCTGACACTGATTCCCTTTGTGGAGTCAACCAAGTCACCTATCCTCACTGCCTCAGTTTCCCCCCTGTAAAACAGCAATATCATCTCCCATTCTCTGCCACAGAGGAGCACTGAGAAGATCAGACAGTGCTTGTAAAGCACAGCATTTCCCCCTCCTCCTGCCCAAAAAGGATAAAAAGCACTTCATAAATGTTTTATGTTAGTATATGGGTCAAAAAAAAAAAAAAAAAACTGACAACATATAGAAAGTATTAAATAATAATAAACCTCCTGTTGCATGTAAAGACCAATATTAATGGCGATTTTGGCATGAGAAACGCCTAGATAAATGCCAAATCAAAGCCAGCAGTTATGACAGAGAGGATGACTAATGCCAGATCTAAAGCAAGACATCATGTAGTTGTCATATGGCCTCAAAATAGAGTTATATTTCTTTGAACGAGAAGTCCCAGCTAACGTTCGTTTTTCCATCAGCTTTGCATTACATGGCACATTTACACAACCAGTGTAAGTGCATGGAGTCTTGGATTTCCAAATAGCCTAATACAAGTAAATGGAGGGATGGTTATATATCAGTTCCCAAAATCTTGGAAAGATTTTGCAGGCACCGTTCCAATCGTTTCATAAATTTATGGCAGGAGAACAGAATGTGAAGCAGGTTGGCATGTTGCTTGCCAACATAATGAGCATTTGCTATGATTCGTTACCCCAGCCTTGAGGAGCTGTTCAAAGGTCTAATAAAAGCTATTTAAGATCTGGTTTTGAAACAAGCATAATGAGAAGGAACTAGAGGTGTCAAATCCGCCCTATCTTCCTTGTTATTTGTATTAAGCTAGCACCAAAATGCCCCTTTTGGCAAGAAGCTCCTTTGTGCTAGGTACCATACAAAGAGATGGACTTAGTCCCTTGCTCCAATCTTCTCACACACACACTTTCTATATAGATATAGATATAGATATATAGATATATATATAGATATATATATATATATATATATAGAGAGAGAGAGAGAGAGAGAGAGAGAGAGAGAAAGAAATGACCTGGAGGTAGGGAGGGGGACAGAATACAAAATGCCAACTGAGTGGTCAAGAAAATGATGATAATACCTACCTCTTATACAGTGATTTTAATCAGAAGATCTTAAACCAGGTATCTGGTCAGTTCTAGTTTTTTTTGTATATTTTAACATCTATGTCCAATCCTAGCCTAATTTTTTAATTACTAAAAATCTTGCCATCATTTCTCTTTTTTTGTGTGTTTAGAAAACATATTGGATTTGTTATTTTCCTTTAAATTAATACTGTTTTCTGTTGGATTCTCCCTCCCCCCCCCTCAAAAAAATTCTTGCTTTTTTTTTTTTTTCAGCTTACATTTAGTATCAATGGAATATCATTTTGTCTGCCGTAGGTATTTCCTGAAAGCTATCCTACATTTGATAGTCCTCCAATAAGATATACAACCCCTGCTTGCCATGAATTTCCCAGCTGGGAAAGAATAAGTGAGTGGGGAAAGTTCATAAAATTTGTTGTTCTGATGTCATATGATATCTAATGTGTGGGTATGAGCACTAACATTCTGTATAGTTCCTCTCTCTCTCAATTATACTCTTAGGACCTGATCCTGAAGGCTGATGAACACCTGCACCTCTCAATGACTTCATCCAGCTTTCCGTCCATCCCAAATGGACTAAGATGGAAAATGGGATTCCATCGTGGGCAAGCGTTTGGACCACAGACACATCCAAATGGAGGTCAATGCCTGACAATCCAACCTTTTAACATATAGAATGGTTTGAATAAATGATTATATTTTCATTACTTTGTTTTATCGTGATGGAGGAAAAATCATACAGCATCTGATGCAAGAACAAAACATGTAAAACGAACCATCAATCTTAGTCTTCCTATCATAGTAACAGTATCTTTTTTTTAAAAACTATAAAATCCTCAATCATGTGCATCATTAACGAGAGCAAACAACGTGATCATATTTCTGTAAGCCTTGTGCTCTCTTTGGACTCAGGGAGACCCTGTGAGGCAACACTAGGCAGTTGTGTTTACATAGTTTGGGAGGCAGAGAGAGCTCAAAGGCCCTGTCTATGTCCAGCAGTTTCCATAAAAATTCTCCTTTATCTTCATTACAATGGACTCTTGTCTCTTCTCTACCACGAAGGACACTAGTCTCTTGTCATGTTGCATCTTAATGTAGGCCCCATTCCTGCATTAGGAGCTGCCAGCATGGATCGCTACACCTACATGCACTGCCATTGGCTTGCCATGATGTAGGATCAGGAAAATTTAAGCTCTTAGGATACGGAGTGAAATCCTTGGAAGTTGAAGTCAGTATCAATGGCAGAAGTTCCTTCAGTGGAGTCAGGATTTCACCCATGGTCTTTTATTGGTCGGTAAAGCACTAGTCAAATCTGCAGACCTCTATCTATGAACTATTATACAAACAGGGAAAAGAAAAGCTTACAGCCAGCTACAGGCAAACACCACACAAAGGTGCAAGCACAAGTTGCTCTGTCCCACAGATACAGGGTGAACTGCACTTCAGACCCGTTTTAGTGTCTCAGGTGACAGCCTTGGCTTCTTGCACCTCACTCATGGTCCAACCCTCTTAGACTAGATCTCTGGGCTGCAGCCCCTCTGGTTCCCCACCCTGTTAACACAACAGGCCCAACTTCATTAGACTGTCAGCCCTTTCGCTCTGTGGGCCAGCGAGCAGCATGCTGCTTACAGCAACTCAAAACCACCACCTTCCAAACAAAGCAACATTGATTCACTCCCCCCCAAGGTACAAAGCAGGTACAGCAAAGGGTAAAAAAAAAAAAAAAAAAAAAAAAAAAAAAAAAAACCACAGGTCTCTACATGCATATACCCCCTTACCTACAACTTTCCTTGCAAGCTTACATACATTTTATCTAGCCTGGCTAACCCCCCCATCTGTGACTAGGAGAAGCAGACTGCCCTGCTCATAGCATGCTCCCTCTGTCTCTTGTCTGTCTCCCTGCCAGCAATCGCGGAGGCATCCTAGGCAGTCTCTTGCCACGCACTCAACCCCACCTTTTTGTAAGGCCAGGGTCTTCTAATGGTTGGTATCTTCCTTTTGATTCTAGACTTCGCCTTGGGAAAAGTAAATGGTTCCCAGCCTGCCTGGTGCCAGGTAGAGGATATGCACCAAGAAACAGTTTCCTCATTGTTTCCTCTGGTACGCTTATCTGTGTCCCTGTTTTACCTCTCCTGCTCGGTTCCTTTAACAGCCCCTTTTGATCCCACGCCATAGAAAGCGCACAGAGGCAAGGCATACACCTTACTCATTTCCCAGTCTGTCACACCACACCAGGCCTTCTGCGCAGCCACACTGACAGAGATCACGAACAGAGGAGTTTGAAGGAGAGGGAGGGTGCTTAACTCAGATGGATTGTGAGGCTATCCAAGCACAAAGGGCAACATGGTGCAGGTGAGAGGACATGAAGCAGAGAGTGAGAGAAAGAGATAAAGGGAGGTGCTAGAAAAGTAGGCTTAAAAGGAATCCAAGGAGCAATTGGATTGGACAATGACTTCATCATAGACAACCTGAGGAAGCCAGGAAAAGGATGAGGATGTAGGGATATGCTCAGGGCAGCAGTAGCTGAAGAACTGAATAGACTATACTGTATAAAGACACTTTACTCATTTAATTTAGATCAGACAGGAGAGTATACCAAGCTTTTTAGAGCAGCACTTTAGCATGCAGAATGAAAGCACTTTGTTGTTTGATACATGTTGGGGGAAAAAACCCTCCTGTTTCACAGGGATTCCCCTGCAAACATGCCAAACATGAGAGTGTCTTCCTGAATCAGCACAACTTCCAACTACCTAATACCGAGATCCACGGCACAAATACAAAGCCACTGGGAAGAAACAAGTTTTAGATTCAGATGAACTGTTCTGGATGAGACTATGGGCTCTGACATAATAGACCAGCCATTTTGGCACACCCTCAGAAAAGCACGAATAAGCAGCCTCTCCCAATTGATGTGGAGATCCTGAAGTGGGTAAGTAACTGCACAACAGTTTCACAAATACCTTCTAAAAGCATTGAACGCAAAAAAGAACTCTGACACAACAGCTGGCCATTATCAGCCGTGGCTACATGCTCAAAGAATTTAATCCTGTTTGACCTATCTTCTACATTTTATATCTTACTTGGAGAATGGACTGATAAATTGGAAGACTTAAACACAGTAGCTGCTGGAGACCAATATGCAGTCATTTGTACTTGGAACCATTAGTGAGACTATTAGATCACGGAACCACTGGATTTAAAAAGTTTGGGAAGTGGTGGATATAGAGAAACTAGCTAGCAAAAGGGATTCCTATTTGACTGCTTAGCTATAGCTTATTATTTACAAAAAGGTCCAGAGTTTAAAAAAAATTGTCTAAAATTTCCTTTACATTAAACCATCAAATCTATCTCCCTGACAAAGACATCTTTGAATGCAAGCTTGATAGATGTAAAGGCTGTTAACTCTGACTTCAACTGTCTACCAATGTGTTCTTTGTTTCTATACTGTGGATGAAATTCACCCCCATACTGAGGGCCAACACAAGACCCGTGCACAATTTAAGACCCAGTTCAACCTTATTTCAGGGAATTACATATAGGCTTTATGCTGGCCTTCTGCACAAGGCAGAATTTCACCCTGCGTTATGGCCTACGAGAGAAAATAAGACACAAAGTAAAGTGCAAATTATTCTAAAATAAATCAAATGACTATAAAGTCAGACGGGCTGGTTCTGCACACATATTGCTGTACTTTGAGTGACTGGTGAAATGGACCCTTGTCTTCTGTGAAGTCTAATAGAATGCAACACCATTAGCAATGGAGCATTTTAACCAGACAACTTGTGTCCCTGTTCTAGAACATACCAGGTAACGAGTTTCTGTAAATGCCTTTGAGTTCATAGAATATCAGGGTTGAAAGGGGCCTCAGGAGGTCATCTTCTCCAACCCCCTGCTCAAAGCAGGACCAATACCAACTAAATCATCCCAGCCAGGGCTTTGTCAAGCCTGACCTTAAAAACCTCCAAGGAAGGAGATTCCACCACTTCCCAAGGTAACCCATTCCAGTGCTTCACCACCCTCCTAGAGGAGAAGTTTTCCTAATATCCAACCTAAACCTTCCCCACTGCAACTTGAGACCATTACTCCTTGTTCTGTCAAGTTCATGTTACTGGATCTGGTTCCTCTGTTTTAGTGACTAATGCATATGTAAAGGCAAGGATATAGCCTTTGTATCTCCTGTGAGATTCATGGGCAATGTCCACAGGAAGGTGCAAATCCACCTCCACGCTCACCTAGGACCCCTGATCAATGGGAATGTGTGGTTAATCCACACAAAGAGGAAGACTGGATGAGAGGCAGGCTGTTCAAGAGATCTGCAGCCTTATGCAGCACAGAGCTCTTAGAGCTAGAGAACAAAGTAATGGTGCAATCAGAGAAGAGCAGCAGCTCCACCTCTGCATGGATCTCCCATGCTCTCAGTAAGAAGGGTCAATACGTGTCCCGCACCAGCTACTTCAACCTCCACGGAGCAGCTGCACAGCCCACAAGGAACATTCTCCCCCCCGCCCCCCCCAAAAAACTTCTGTACATCTCCCCAGCACTCAGCTCAGTTGCTTGGGTTGGAGTCGCATGTGGCCCTAAATTAAATCCAGGGGTCTCAATTCATGGTAGCTATCAGACAGATTTATCAGACAGATTCCTTCATCTTTGGGTCATTATGAACACCACCCCTTCCCCCTCACATCTAAACCTCCAACTGCCATAAACACATTTGTACTAAACCAAGATGCAATGACAAGCTAATTTCCTAAGTGGCAATCTCATCTGCATTATTAATTCCCATTCTAATTCAGAATATTCCTTATCCAGGCACTGCGCAATGTTCATTACACTTAATTTAATTCCTGCACTATCCTATTTCAATATCACCCATTACTGAACATCTTTCATGTTTTAATTCTCATGGCATTAGATTTGCTAGCACTTTATGAACTCCAGAATAAAAGAGAGATTAATTACTACATCAGATTTTAAAGTGAGCGCAAAACTCTATTAAGAGCCTACAGCAATGCAAAGGTTAAGACCTTAATTCGACAAGTCAAGCACTGCAGAGTTAAAGTGCCCATGACAGCTTTAAGGTTACTGTCACAGGGCGCCTCGCCAGTTCGTGTGGCCTCAGTCACACACACCAGGTTATCATCTTTCACCAAAGCGCATATTTATTCTTTTCTTGCAATGCAGGCTTATAGCAAGAGGGGGACTTCCCTGCAGCCTTCACTCCCCAGCCCAAACTGACCCCTGGGGCTCTCCTTCAGAGGTCCCCTTGCTTCCGGCTTCTTCTTCTTATATCCTCCCAATTACATCGTTAGCCTAGTGATTACCACCCAGGTGCTCATAATCCCCCAACAGAAAGGTTGGCTGCCTCCAGTTTGGCCTGTAGCCTTCTTCAGGCTGCAGCAATGTCAGTGAGGTGCTGATAGTGCCCGGTCACAGCTTGCAAAGTGAGCAAGATCTCTCAAAGGATTAGGGTAAAGTGTAGGGAATCTCAGAGGAGCACTGGACCCTAGAGATGCATGCAACGCAGAGACTCTACATTACGTGGATGGATGTTCCCTCAGACCTGCCAGCCAAGCTCCAGATACGGCATAGATTCATGACTTCCTTTAGATAAAGGAGAACATTTGAGTCCAGACAGTCCCATGAATTCCTGAGTCCCAAAACCTTTTGTTTATAGAGAAGTGCTCCTGGGTGGTACCATTGAGGGCCTTGCAGAATGTTTTAACGTTCATCCACCATCTCCTTTATACATACTGCTGAGCCATGGACTAAAGAGAGAAAGACTGGGAGCATAGCTCAGAGGAAACAAGATCCTCATTAAATCTAATCATGTGCCAGAAGGATACAAGAGAAGCCCTGTGGCCATCAATCAGTGCACTGTGTTACCAATATTTAGCATTTATATAGCAGTATTTTACATCTCCAAAGCACCTTACAACCAAGGCTCAGCACCCCTGTGAATAGGCAGCAAGACCTGCAGATATTGCGGCTTCATGCTTACCATCCACAGCTATGCTCCTGCTTAGAAACCATATGGAAGGAGAAAACAGTCAGCAGGAGCTCAAGGATGCAAACACTGATACCATCTAAAAACATGAAGTCAAGAGAGACTGTAGAATCTCCCTGTCCTCAATTCTTGCTGGGAGCTTCTTGACAGCTAGTCAAGTCCTCTCCAAAACAGTACTGCTTTAGAGAAGAAAACAAACACTGTTAGCTTTCTGCTGGTTTCTCAATAGCTATTGGCAAACTGTAGGGAACAAAACCTTGGATCTGTATATGACGGTTGTTTCCCATACCAGACATTCTGACACTGTCAGCTGACCAGGACTACCAAAAACATGTCAGAGCTTGAGGATTTAGAGACGTTCATGCTCATCAATGACTTGCATAATGGAATGCCAGGCAGAACCTCTTACATATCCATTTCTAACATCAAATGGAATCAAACAAGATTGTGCTTTAGCATGGAGTCTCTTTGGACTTTTCATTGCAGTGATAACTGAGGAACCACCAGAAATCTGTATTGAATTTCTAACATCTGGCAAATTATTTTACATGGAAAGATTGAAAGCCTCCCCAGAAGTAACTGAGCAAACTTCTTTAGTGTTCCCTTTTTGAACACAGGCTGGACAGTTTCTAGTTCACAACCCATCGAGACAGCTGAAAATTAGAAATTTACCTTCAGTCTGAAGAAAATTAAGGTGAAGTCCTGTAGAAGCCTGCACAAGACCTGTCCTACTGCAGCACTATGGTAATGGATTTTGCTTAACTTGAAGGAGCTTTGTCACACACGGTCCCGTTTGACTTAGAAATTGTTGCCCAAGTTACAAAGAGGCATGTCCTGGTGACAATACGGCAACACTGAGTCTAGAATAGTTATCCTCGAACTGAGACTCACGAGCCGCAAGTAGCTCTTTAATGGATCTCCTGTAGCTCTTTGTAGCACATGGTATTAAAACACTGCGTGATTTAATTATTAACCAATCTAAGTTATTAACCAAATCAGGATGCCTTTACTATGTTAATAACCAATTGCAGTTGATAAAATAATAATACCTGGTCAGTCATTTTTCTATGAGAAAATATAAAAATAGTAAATGAAACAATGAACTGACACTACTGTGGGTCTTTTGGGTAATGTTAATCGCCAATTTGGCTCCTGAACCAGTAACACTGGTCTTCAACAATAGCACACAAATGGCCAAAGTCCATGTTTGCCGTTTTAAAAGTAATTTCTGTTTTCCTGTACGGATGTATAACAGACAAGTTAGCACTGGTGCATCAAAGAACTGGAATATTTTAATCAACAACGTTGAGTTATTATACATACGAAGCAGTAAGATAACATCTCGAAAAATGAGGTTTGGCAAAGAGGTTGAACAAAGCATTGAAGCACTGCTTATTAAAACACAGCTTTTCTGCATTGAGCATGTCCTCCATCATGTGGTAAAAGTGTCATAGTATATACGGTGTGACACTTTCTATCACAACGTGAGACACTATAGCAACCAACTAATCAGTTTGGCAAGTCCTGAACTACCATCTGGAGCAGAGAGATTTGAAGCCATATGTAAACGTCAAAAAAACAAGGGAATCTCTGCACGCAGAGAGAAAAGACGACACAGACTTGGAGCAAAATCTCCTGCCTAACCTATGTCTAGGTCTGTAAATTAAGACCCAAACCCAGCCCTATAACAGCCCGAGTAATATCGTGCTAAAATCAAATTTTTTAGACCGACAACAGGAGTTTTGACAAGAAACAGTACAAAGCTCAACTTACTTATGCAGTCTAGTTGGAAGAGCAATAATGAAAACAGAGCAACACCTTTCTGTTCTGTTGTATTTCTATAGCCAGACAGTATGTCCTGAAACATTCTGCGTTATAAAGTCTTCTACTATATGAGATTACAGCAATACATACTCAAAGTGGGACAGAGTTACAAAACCGGATTTTGAATTTTCCTGACCTTTGCACCGTTATAACATCAAGCCCAATGTTCTATCAATAATGTAGCTTTTGACTTTGAAAAGAACATTTTTTTTTCCAGTTAGAAGTTGGGTGTGACCTCTCCTCTCAGCGTAAGACTACAGAGAATTAATTCATTGTCCATTTAATACACTCATTAACATGTCAGAGAATCATTATTTACCAATTTAAGCATGCATAAATCTAATTACACTTCTCCAGAACATATGAAACTTTCCAATATTGAGAAGGTGCTTTCTCAACCACTTTCTCTCCTCCCGTCCCCCCAAATCAAAGCAAAAGATACTTTCCTCATTCAAGACTACTGAAGCTCAAAGGGTGTTTTGAACAGTTGTTTTTTAGTGCACTTGCTCCTTAAAACAGACCGTACTGAAGTTCTGCTATATCTGTGTTAGAAACAGATTACACCTTGTGGGTTTTGGAAGAATTTCTCACAATTTTTTTTTTTTTTTTTTTAAATCTCATGGTCTTTCAAAAACAATATTGTTTTTAATTAGAATTCATCACTGAAAATGGAATGTTATAAGGTCAGAAACATCAACTTCAAAAAGCATTCCTCACTGAGGGCGCTATCCTGCCAAGTGCTGAACACACCTGTCCCAGACTAGCAAAGCACCGAAGCACGTGCTTAACTTTAAGCACACAAGGAAGACATCTCATGTGCTTAAGAGTTTTGTATATGCTCAAGTGCTTTGTTGGATCAGGGAAAGAGAGCTCAGCACATTGCAGAATCTGGCCCTAAGGACACGAGCCAGCAAAATACTTAAGCAAAAATGTAACTTTAAACCCGTGAGTAGGCTCGCTAAGGCAACGTACTACTCACACACTTAAAGTTGAGCACATGTTTAAGTCTTTTGATGAACTGGGATCTGATCCACCCGTGGGGTCTGACCCAGCAAAGGCTTTAAGTGCTTGCTTAATTTTAAGCAGGTGTTTAAAACCCATTAATTTCAATGAGACTTAAGCATGTGCTTAAATACTTTGCTGAACTGGGGCAATTCAGAACAATTGTATTAGAATAGCAAATTATAAATGCTATCCAAAAGACAAATGTTTATGGGGAAATCAATATTGTTATTTTAATGTCTATTTAAAAATAAATAAAAATAAAAATAAAAAACCACCTCAAACGTTCAAGTTGCTATTAAAACTCCAGAGAATGGGCAATGTTTAATTTGTAGTCATCTCCATAAATTTAAGTTGAAATTCTGGTCTTGATCTAACCAGAAAACAAAACAGAGCCTGTTACTACGACCTTAGATAAAATTCAGTCAACTTGTCCAGATGGTTTTCATTCCACAGAAAACACAGAGTCAGCAGTTTGCAGAACATGGCATTTTCTAAACATGCAAAATAAAAGGAGAAAACAATACCCAAGTGTGAATGCTGAGCACATTATATTTTTGTTCCAACAGAATTGCAATACAATCAATACAATCTTGCATTTCTTAGTACCTTCCTTCTACCATCCAGGGTGCTCTGCAGTTATGAGTCCAACTGAACACTGAAGTGCACACTGTTCCTAAAAGCATCACGTTTAAAAAAAAAGGAGAGAGAGAGCAACTACCAATTAATTTTCCATTTCAAAGTCCCTAAAGTCCAAGCATTTCTTACTGCATTAAGCAAAACCATACAGCAAGGGAAATAAATATTCTATGGACTTCGGATGAGTTTGTAAACCCAGTACTTACAGGATCAGGCTGTGGGTTTGGTAACCTTTACTCAAGCAAAGCTCCTATGTAAAAACAAAATTCTTCTCAAAAGAGCTAAAAAGGGTACACAGTGAGAAAATAATGCCATTGAGAAAAGGAGAACCAAAAAAAAAAAAAAAAGGGCAGTGCAATTGTATAAACTGAGCTATTTTATAAACATCTTATTGCTCAACAGAAAGCCAGGGAAGTGTGAGCCTTCATGAAGAGACAGGCGGGGGAGTACTGGTCAGATAATGATGTGAATGCAAGTACCTCAGCAGAGCATTCAATTCACATAGACAGATACCCAAAATCCAGATTAGAAAAGGGAAAGAACAATAGTATTAGTACCTTCAGTCTAAACCGGCACACCTCTCTCCCTCTCCCCAGCCCATAAAGCTTACCATCTTAGTGGTAACAGAAGAGAAACTGATTATCAAAATAGTTCATAAATAGAGGAGATTTTAGGAAGTCACGGAGGCAATTTTGTTCATTTCAGCTTCAGATTTAACTTTGCATTTCAGCTAAGCAGAAGGACAGAGCCAAGACTGTCACGCAGATTATCTCATAGAAGACCATACATTTATGTGGTACTGATAGCAAGAATCAAACATAGGATCTTAAAGAATGACTCTCTCTCTACACCTCACCATGACAACGGCAATGCAATAGGCATACAAGGGTGTAAGTCTTCCAGGAGGTGGGAGAAGACACATCGCAGGCATTTTTCAGTGGAAGCCTCTCGGGCCACAGCCTTCCAGAGTTATGGCAGAATGCAAGAGCTATCTTCTTGCACCAACCTCCCTTCATTGAGACTACTCTGCAATGCCACACACGGGGAACAACTAAATAAAGTACCTTGTTAAGTAAAATGGCACAAAATGGAAGGAGGGACAAAATACAAATCTGGATTTCAAAGCCTTGTTTTTGACCCATATCTACCAAACAGTTTCCAAAATGAAGCATGTGAGATTCTGACGCTGAAGGTGCTGAAGTGAATGGGGCACAAAACCAATCTCCAAGGTTGAACCAACCACAGTAACATTTAGAATCACAAGATGGTTGGATCTGTTTCTCAGTTGGTCTATTGATAGACTCAGTTAACACTGCACCTGGAAGGTTCAAGTGAGGCTAAAGATCATTTGATCAACAGTATCAAACCCAGGTCACCGGAGGTTTAACTAAATTAGAACATATTAGAACCATGCCAGACTTAGTGCAACAGAGAAGGTCACACCACCCAGGCTCACCACTGCAGAGTTGATGTGGCCTGTGGAAAAGCCAGACAAACATCTCAGAAAAAGAATTTCTGTCGAGGGAACTGAGAGATCACTGCTGCTCTAGAACAACTCTCATAAGCGGAAGGTAAATAGTAGACACTGTGGTAATTAAAAGGATCATCCACAAGGCAGTTCTCCTTTAACAAGCGGTAATTACTGACTCCTTAGACAGGGAACTCTACCAGAAAGTGGGGCACATGAATGTGCTACAGTCATATACAGGGAGCTAGGTCTCCTTCGTTCACTGTGCCTGGCTCTTGTGTAGGTACACAAGGGGTGGCAAGGAGCAGCCTTCCTATGCTTTCAAATGCAGACCTACGCACAAATGACAATCTTCTTTGTAACATGGGACTTAAGTGGTGCATGGGGCCAATATTATGTTGGTCTTCTGCAGTGGAGTGACTTGCATCCACTCCACTGGATGCAAATTTTAGATTGTTATAGCTTATTAATACAAAAGTTTAGCTACAATAGCATCCTTACCAGGCTTACTTCAGCACACCCAAGATCTTTGCAACAGGTAGATTTGTTTCGTGCACCTCCATATTGTTTGATGTACATGAAAAACGGAAGGTCATTGCTCTGTGCCAGCAGTATACACTAAGGTGCCACATGTACTCCTGTTCTTTTTATGTATCTTTAGTCATTCAGAATGAAGGGCTTGGACAATATAGCTTCTAATGTAAAATAAACTGCCTCTCTACAGCCATGACCCAAAGCCCACTGAAGTCAATGGGAGCCCTTTCATCCACTGCAATGAGCTACAGATCAGGCTCTATATACAATGCTAACGCATTCACTGCCACACTATCTAGGTTCCACCACACTATCCAGACACCAGCTTATCACTGGCAGAATACCTTTACAATTGAATTGAAATTGTAACTTGTTCAACAACCAGAATCAAACCAATTATACAAATTTCAACGTGATGTTCTACAGCCAACAAACAGTGCTCTTTACACCCACACGTCAAGCATGAACTTGTGTAAATTACAGAAACATTATTTTTAAGACCCTCTTGTGCTTCAATCCCATCTTTGTAATGTAATGGCTGCAACTCAGCAGAAATAATCCACTCACATATGGGCATTCTCGGCCTCTCTGATTCTATCAAACTCTCTGGCATTCCACATCACTTAAAATGAAGTCCTCTCAAAGAGGAAATTCACACCCTTCACCAGCTTCTAGATCGTATTGCCTCTCTTCATGGTTTCCTGAATTTATGTGCACCATGCTGGAGAGACCTTTTGATTGACCAATATTGGGTGTGTCAAAACCACACCTCCTCTAAAGCAACTTACCTTCCCCCTCTGTAGCAATTCAGGCATCTTGGCTCTCAGATTCTTGGGCAAACTTGACACTCAAATATTTGAATTCTTATTTCAAGAGGGAACCCAGAATTCACAGCATCTCCTAGATGGTGTCCTCAAAGTTTTGGACAATTGTCTTTTTGTAACAGACAGTCGTAGAGTTTAAGATCAGAAGGGACCACCCGATCAGCTAGTCTGACCACTGCCAACCCACCCCATAACCAACAACCCAGCACACTAAACCCAACAACCAAAATATTATAGCTCACTGGAGACTAAACTATTACGTGCCACAGGCAGAGAACAGGAGGGACAAGGTGCATCAACGCCCAAGGCAATAGATTACGTGCGATATACCCAGGTAATTCTGGCAAGTGACCAGCACTCCATGCTATAGAGAAAGGTGAAAAAACCCGAAGGTCCCAGCCAATCTGAACTGGGGAAAAACTGTACTGCAAAGGGATCTTATTGTGAAGTAATATCCTTTTGACTCACCAGTTAATTCAGAGATGGAAGCACTGCTTCATTCTTAAAAAACTCTTCTTGTGCCCAAGAGGTCTCGGTGACAATTACAATAATTTTTCTTGGTATTATTTACATGCATTCTAGTAGCATCTAGAATCAGGGCCTCTTTGTGCTATGAACTGTACAGATAAAACAACAAAGACGACTCTCCTTGCTTACAGTCTAGGTGTTGGACAGGTGGGAAGATGAGGCAACAAAATGAACAGTTACACACCACACTGGTTAGCCTGAATTCCAAAGCCACTGTGCACAAGTTTAACAAACAGAAGCAGCAGCTTAGAGGATGAATACCTTGTCTTTTTCAGAGCTGCAATAAAAATCAAACAGCAGCCTCCACTTTACAAGCAAAAAACACCCAGCAACTGTTCCTAACAATGCCAATGTCTTCATCGGATAAACTGACAGCAGGGGCATGCCCCTAGTATGGCTGAGGTATTGGGAAAGGCAAATCCCCTAGTCTGAATGAATAAAGAATGCAAGTATGCCCTCTAGAGTGAGCAGAAATTCAAATAAAATAATTGTGACATCTCCAGGGAATCACATTACTGGGCTACTGTGTTCCCACTGATCATTTGTGAGTTGAAGGCTGCAAATGAGCAGCCCAAAAAAGAAAGCTTTTTTGCTCTTCTGTACAATCCAGCTTCCTCTTGCTGGAATTCCACATCTCAGCGTCATCCTGCTTCTCTCACAGGTTATATCTCTGTGTGATTTAGGGCAGGCTGAACTTTTCAAACAACAAAAGAGTGGGGGTGGTATTGTTTTCTGTTCTGAATTTCTACCGTATATTGCATTAAACTACGCTTCAAGGCTATTTGCTTTGGAAATTTTCCTTGTAAAAATGCTCCTCCCTCACTTAAAAAAAAAAAAAAAATCTTGAAAGGAAAGTCAAGACAATAAAATACATAAAAAAGATACAGGAGACAGGTTTAGCCAGGCTCTGCTGCTTCAGCCATTGGGGTGTTTTAAAGGGGAAGGCAATCTCCCCACTAGCACTACTGCTTTCCCTTCCTAGCTGGAAACACCAGCAATTCCTATGCCCCCTTTTCCTATCCTCCTGACCCCATGAACCTGAATGGTCCCAGCTCCTACCTCAGTCTTCCTGCCCTGAAACAACTCTCTGTTTACTTTGGTTCCACCCCAACTCCCACTGTGTGCTTCCCCGCCCTCCCCAAGAGGGAATCAACAGTTCCCATTCCTATAGGAGTTTACAATAGCGAGCACAACAAGGTCCCAGGTCTTGGGTAAGCCCTTTAGGTGCTACTATAATATCAAACAGTAAATAATAATTCATTCCCTACTCTATTGTCTCCTTAATCCAGAACACTCCAATGGGTCCGATTTCTTTATTCCAGCTGCATTCCTCCACTCGAGTGGCTCCCATTTCTGCTTACCCTCTCACAGATCCAAAACTCCCCACTGTCCTTATTGTACTTCACTAGATTTCAACTATTTGTGCAGCAATGTGTATGGTTATAGGCCACCAGGTAAAAGTTGCCTCAGCATCCCAAGTCTCATCGGCGAGCTTTGATTGACTGACACCTGAACAAACAGGAATTTTTGACTAATCCCGAGAGTTATGAATGGCATCTAGGGAGCAAAGCCTAAAACAGACCTGTCCTTGAATGAAATCAAGCCAAACAGAAGCCTGACAGTGTTTTGTCAGCAAGATTTACCTGCACACAAAAATGCTGCATTGGCACATAGAAAGCCCCTTTCTCTAAATCTGCACAAATAGGGTTTGTGTGTGTATAAACTATCATTTGTGTGTGAAAGTGAGGGTGTGCCAAAAACAAAAACAAATGTACATGCACCTTTGCATACATACCAATTAAAACTTGCTACAGGTGCCTTTGAACGCTTGGCCCAATACGATCCTTCTTCCCGACCCATACATCTCCATTTCTCTCTTCCAGTTCTACTTATTAACCCTGTAATTAAGTCTAATTCTGTGGAGTGATTGGTGATAGAGGGCCAAATTCCCCAGCATGCTCTGGGTGATGTGCATTATCAGAGCTGTGCAAAGTAGCCATAAAGACAACCTAAATAGCTGGTTAAGCCAGATTTGTGTCACCAGAGCATACTGGTAAGCCTGACCCATTGATATTATGATAGGCTTTACAAAACCGGGACATGATCCTGCAATCCCTATTCAGGGTGCAGCCTCATTGACTTGAATGCGACTGCTCGTGTGAGCAAGGACTATTTATGTGGAATATGTTTTGCAGGCTCAACCCTTTAAATTGTATCTTATAGTACCACACTGTCTTTGATACTCTTTTTTTTCCCCCCTGAAAGAGTTGTTTGTTTTTTCTCAGTGTTCTTTTCCCAGCATAATGTATTACAGAATGCACTTACATGAACTCCTCTTTGTCCTCTATTGTCTAGTTATACTGTACAAGCAAAATCTTCATAGGAATTGAGTTTTAAAAAAAAAAAAAAAAATCTTACTGTTAAAGGCCATTAATTGCAGTATTAAAATACTAAGGTGAACTCCTATGATAATCTTCTATTCTCCTTTACACAGCATTAAATGTAACAATTATCACCTCACAAATTTCTGTAGGTTCGTGCTTGAAGTAATTCTATATGGCAGCAACACATTTCTCTCCCTCATCCTGCCAGCTCAATCTATAGAGTGGCTACTAGAGATGTGGGGCGGGGGGGGGGGGAATCTTAGAGAGGGTTTCTGTATAATCAATGAAAACAAATACAAATTATTGGACTTTGGGTTGAATCCTTGGCAGAAAGATGGTTA
This sequence comes from Trachemys scripta elegans, assembly GCF_013100865.1. NCBI lineage: Eukaryota > Metazoa > Chordata > Testudines > Emydidae > Trachemys > Trachemys scripta. Next base: position 9,097,830 of record NC_048304.1, on the reverse strand, counting down.
GAAAGATGCAAATATGATAGAACAAGTTACAGTACAGGTATCATTTGTTCAATAAAATATGAACTAGAGGTAACACTTAAGCTAGTAAAGACAGTGATAATATTAAAGAGCGGTTGAACTCCTGTGGCATCTAGCGATACACATGAGAATGTTCTATTCGTTCCTACACCTAGCAGTACAATTACAGTGAAAGGAACAAAGTTCATATTGATGATACATATATCTCCTTAGAAGATATAGTGCCTTTCATCCTGAAAGATCCTGAAGTGTTCTGCAAACAAGAATGATTTATAAGCTCAGAATCTGACTCTCTCGTGCAGTCCCAGAGACACCAGTAGGTTGTTGCTGGGACCCCTTTGCAGAGTTGGGGTCCATACATGTAAAAGAAATCACTTCACCACTGAATGCAGACATTTCTGGGTGGAGATCACGTCACAACACTGGGGTGGGTTCATCAACACAGATGAAATTCTGGCCATGGACACATGAACAAAGCCCTACTCTTCCAAAGACACTTTGGAATCTTTAATGCCTTCACAGAGCAAACAGGTTGTTGGACTTTAGGGAGTTGTCTGAAAGACGCCTAACACAATATACTGCATAGAATTCATTTTATCTACCTCAAAAGGATGACAGGCTGAGCTGACCCTGCCAGGATTTTTGTCTTTGGTTCCAGGGAGTCTACATATTTCAAACCAAATGCTTATATCAATAATGACCTTCTCTGGATATATGCAAACTAAGCAATAGTATGCTACGAATACATATTAATGCAGAACAAAATGTTTTCAGTTTACCTGCATTGCTCCTATACTGCAAATATAAAATGGAAACCATAACAGTATGCATGCTATTCATTACCCTGTAACTGTTCCGGTTTTACTGCATGGACCAGTAAGAAAAGTCATTAATCAAGTATTATAATAATATAATGCAAGGTGACAGGTTTCCATGTAAAATTAACTCTGTTACGGCACCCAATCATGCAGCCTTATTCGGGCAAAACTACTTCAGTCAGCATGAGTTTTAGTAAACAAAGATAATAGAATCAGGCCATTACATTGCACGTTAAAATATCTGAGAATCTCAAACAGGGAAACCACCACCTATGGACAAAGTGTTGATAGAACTTGTCTGCAGCTCCCTAATTTTCCTTCTAGCATTGAAATGTCAAACTGGTAATTAAGTGTCCTAAGTCAACATGCAACGTCAGTGTTTTGGAATTAAAAAAAAAAAAAAAACCTGAAAGTTACTGGCTCATTTTTTGTTTGTTTGTTTTAAATGTGAAGGGGGTTTTGCTTTGAAATGCAGGGGCAAATGTAACATTTTCCAAAAAAAAAGTGTATATTCAAACTGTCCTATTCAAAACCTATAGGTTTCTCTCTATATTATTCATATCCAGAGAGCAAGTATATTTTGAACAGTGCTCTACAAATCTCTAACTTTTCCTATTGAAGTTTTAATTACAGGAGTGTATGATAAGAAGTGACATTTATATGTCAAACAACATACCTGAAAGTCTCTATTACTCTTCCCCTTCCCAGCCTCTATTTGGATTCCAATCAAGGAGCAACAACATGAAATCGACTAGATTTTTGCCAATTTCACAGCACCCAACAGGCTTCTGCCCATGGTTTTGTCAATGTACCTCTAAGGCTGCTAAGGAAGCTCTCAACAAAGCAGCAGCACTCCAGTGTCTGTCTGCATACTGCACAGTGTGTGAGTTTATGTTCAGTCACATTTAGAAGGTTATGTTCACAACCCAAAAGGGGAATGTTTGTTTGGTTTTTTTTAAATGAAAACTTAGATTCTCTACAAGTTGTTAGTAACCTATGTTATTTAGGTTGCATAGTCAGTCACTCAAAAATTAGGAAATGTCAGGTTTACAGCTGTCTCCGCTACCTTAATTCTGCCCACTTGTGCATTGATCTTGGACACTAAGTGATGCAAGGATCTGTGGAAAAAAACAGTATGTAAGCATTAATTAAAGACTATTTCTTACATAATACATACACCCTGCCTGTTTCTCTTCCCCACTAGCTCCTCTGGCAGCTCCCAGGTGTGGCAGGGGTGTCAGCCTGGTCTGAGAATGTTGTGTCATTAATCTGGCAGGCTGCCTGAGAAATGCAAGTGAGAGAAATGAAATGGTGATCTTTAAGAGTTACTTTGCAGTAACTGAATTTCATGGGACAAAGAAAAGGCACTTTTGTATCCCAAGGTTGTCCCCCATGCCAATTATAAAAGGGCTGCAGCAAACAATGGAGGTATGAGAGCTTCGCAGAGAGAAGAGCACAAGAATCTTTTACAATGGAAAATGTTACCTAAATAGAAGTGTCACCACCAGCTCCCTGTAGAGGAAATATTTTGGTTTAGCTTTCCCCACATTTTCATATAAGAGCCATCCCAATTACAATCACTCACCTTTGTAAATCATTTTGAGATCTACTGATGAAAAGCACTATATAAAGCTAGGTACTATATTATTATTAGAGTACATTTATTTCTGTTGTGTTTCCAAAAAAATAATAACAACAACAAAGTGACATTTCAGGTACTGTAATCATCTGTGGCTAGATTTCTCTCTGTAGTAATGTGAATTTGAGGTGTTGAATAAACATCAGGTAATTTATTCACTCACAAAAATGCTAAAGGGGCGGGGGAGGGGGGGTCTTCAAAGATACACTGCACTGGTCTAACTCTGCTCCCACTGAAATCAATGAGACCACACTCCAATGCGGAGTGCTTTTGAAAATTTCACCCTGCATGTTTTACTTTACTTACACTCCGTTGCTATACTTTCTTGTTGTTACTTAAAAATATGCTAATGTTGATCTTCTAGAGAAGGAAAAACCTTTCAGAAACTGTTTTAAACTTGTTCCTCTAAGATACATTTTTTTAAAACATTGAGACTCTGTTCCTTGATGTAAGCACGTGACCTGTTCTAAATAAAGGATATTTTCCACTTCTTGCACAACTGGAACAGATATAAACAGTCTGAACAAACTGCACTGCAGAACTCAACGAGAATATAAAACCCTTGAATAAGATCTATAAATAGCAGTAATCTGAAAAAAGAACAAACACAATATTGAAAATCCTAACATAATCGAGTTTAAAATCTAAATCACATTGCAAAATTAATTTACAAAATTAGATTTGATCATATGCATAGTAAAGAACTTTAGAATAGTCCAGTTTAGTTTCAGAGTTAGGATTCTCTGCAAAAATATGTGTACCGAGAGTTTGTTTCCTCCCCCCCATTAGCTACTACGATTGCTAATATACAGTATTCTAAGAGAAGGAAAATTAATTTAACCAGTCAGTCAATCTCCAACTCTGAGAGCCGCACAAGATGGCATAAAATAAGTGAAGACCTGCATGCTGGCTAGATTGGAGGTACTGATTTACATTAGTGAAATACATGTAGCTATATATATCCGTAGCACTGACTATCTAGAGTTATGATAATTTTACATAAACTTCAGTAATTCAATAAATTAAATCTCAAAGTTATTCCTGTTAAAATAAGCATAAGCTTCTTTTAAAAAATTACCATGCAAACAGCGTTTCTCAACTTTTTCCATTTAAAATACAAATTTCATAGCAGGATCATTCTTGGGATATTAAATTTAAGCTGAAAAAGATCAGCAGTGCAGTAGCAAAAATAGTTAAAAAAAAAGTTAGCTTGTAATTCTTGGTGAATGCATTTTTTATAAAATTGAAATGATCAGCTACAATAATCGACAATTTGCAGGCCTTCACTATATCAAGCATATAACCCAAATGGGTTTATATTACTGGGAGGAAAAAGGAGAAGCAAATGAACCAACCCAACCAGTTTTCGCTGTTCGTAGCACATCTGTATTAACAATAAACTTAGACCATCACACAAAGTGAGTCAATTTAAATGCAGAGCCTCCCAGTGACAGCAAAGGGTCAAATCCGCCTTCAGTATTGCATGTGTAATGCTCACTGAAAGGGTCTGCATATGTGCTATGGAGAGCAAGATTTCATCTTACATTCTGCCGTCTAGTAATAAATAAAATAAAGGTATTAAAAATCCTTATCATATTGATTTATTCACATATCCCAGTTCTCTCTCACACCTAAAAATGACTATGCAGAAACTACGGTGCGTGTAAGAACTGTTTAGTTTCCAAAGGCTTAAACTCAACCACAACAAATTCCAGAGAACCCTTAAACATGTCTAGCACTTCCCAGTCTGAAAGGTTAAATTCTCATAGGTCCCTTAGGACTTAGGTTGGAATCACTGTATCTTAGCCCAGCATAGTATTTTCAGTCCTTCTTACTGGACTTACATTTTTCATTGGCCTCCAGCATTCTACTGTGGCATGGCCTAGTACAGCATTTAGAGCAAAGAGATTTTATTAGAGGATCCCCTGCAGCTTTGGATTGAAATCTTGAATTATCAAAAAGGAGTGTGCATAGAAGAAAAGAAGAAGAAAATGGGAGACAGGTGAATTGGGTGGAAGATGCAGTATAACAGAATTTGAAGGAGGGAGATCAATACTGCAAGTGCTGGGTTAAATTGGGCAATGAAGTTATGGGTGAGTCTTTTGGGGCAGGGGCAGTTGGATTTTTTTTAAATATATCCTACTGGGTGGATTTCCCATGTGAGGTGAGAGTCGATAATGGAGGTTCTGCCTCATCATTCCAATGAGACTACAGAGAAAAAGTAATTCCCCTTTGGGCAGAAATGAGAGGCCTACTGGTTGGTTCAGTAGAGGATTTCGCTATCTTTGGGCGGGATTGATTTTGTCCATGTGAATAAAGACAGGCAGTATTGCTTAGTGGACAGAGCACCAGACTGGGACTCCAGAGACCTGGGCTCTGCTCCTGGCCTGCTGGATGAGGGTGAGCAAAGGACACCCTCCCTCTGTGCTTTGCTTTCCCCATCTGCAAGATGGGGATAATGATAATCTCCTTTGGAAGGAGCTTTGAAATCTACTGATGAAAAGCACTGTATTATTATTCCATTTATGTCTGGAGCTGGAGGGCACAAATGCCATGTACCCCTGACTGAGGCTGTAGGTGTGCAAGGGGAGCTTCAGATTGCTTACAAGTTGAAAGTGTTCTGTGCCCCTCAGAGCTAGTAAAAAACAAAACAAACAGAAGAAACTGAGTCCTGTTAGTGGAGATTAGCAAGGAAAGGCAGTGTGCCAGCACTGCTCAACCAAGTGGCCATATAGGCCCTTGTTCAACAAACCATCCGCTGACGTTCATTATCATCTCATTATCACTCAATTCCTTAAATGCCTTTTGGGGTAAGGTTGTTGAGAAGAGAATGTAACTCCATGAACTTCAGTGCAGTTACTCCTTATTTACACTAATATCACCAAGAAAAGAGAATCGGACTCTTGATGTTCTCAGCTGTCCTTGATAACCACCAGTGAGGCTTCAGGCATGGGCAGAGCAGAGAAACAGCAGAAGGTCTCATTGGCTCTCTCATTGGTTCCCCTATTAATGGAAACAGGTCTGTTCACTGGTTCTAGCAGCATCCTTTGTTGCTATCATCCACCAGGTTTTATTAACCTGGCTGTGGACCCTAGCTGGGCTGGACTTGAAGTTCACCAGAGACTGGGCTCCCTTGGGCTCCCTGCATACTGCAGGCATCCAGGGCTACACACTGGTGATACAGTGGTGTGTATAAGCTGGGCTAGCTGTGTCAATGTCAATAATGTCCACTCTTCCCGTCACTGCAGTTTAGGTAATTATTATTCCATCTGAGGGCTCTCTCTTGTTGGGGGGCTGGGGGGAAGGTGAGAGACACTGCAAGTTTCTGTTCTGTCACCCTTGCTGCTCACTATGTCCGTGAGGCTGCTGGGGAACACGGCGACGTGGTCCGGACTGCAGAACCACCATTATGATTTAATGACTCAATCTCGGTTTCTTTGGACACAGACAGGGCCCAGTGTTTTCATTCCAGGTGCGCAGTTCAGATGAGGTAAGTACCTGTGCTTATGTGACAGCAAACTGTTTGAGGCTCAATCTAGGTACATTGGAAATAATCCTGGTTGGTTTCAGGAAGCCACTGAGTATATGGTCATCATTCCTGCTTGGGTTTGTCAACTTAACCCTCACAGAGGTTCACAATATAGGGTGCATCTAGATCCCAGAGGCCTAAAACACTTTTTTTATCTGTGCCTGAGGGGAGCAAAACGGGGTGGTGATAACCATTTGTCTTGATTTAGGAGCTTGATTTAGAAGCTCCTTGCTCTGATGGCCTAACAGACTGGATTACTGGCCACATGATTGCTCAAGGAGACTGATCATAAGTAAGGCTATGATTTAATCATGGGTATTTTCAGTAAAAGTCATGGACAGGTCATGGGTAATACACAAAAATTCACGGTCCATGACTTTTACTGAAAATAGCTATGATTAAATTGTAGCTGGGGGCCAAGGAGGGCGCTGCTCTGGGGGAAGGGGGGCACTGCCCGGGGGGGGGGGGGGGGGCACTGAGGCCAGCCAGCGGCACCAACACCCCAGGGGCCACCCACCTGTCACTGCTCCCGCCACCCCGGGACCAGTGCTCAGGTGATCCCAGGGGCCAGCTGCATCGGCCGCTGCTCAGGAAACCCTGGGGTCAGCCACACCGGCCGTTGCAGAAGCCATGATTTCCGCGACATCCATGACAGACACGGAGCCCTAATCAGAAGAAACACCAGTACCCTGTAAGTTGCACTGGCTTCCAGGTGCAATTTAAGGTGTGGACATTGAACTTTGAAGCCCTATATTGTTTGGGTCCTAGCTACACGAGAAACACTTCTCTCCTTATGCATCACCATTGCAGTCGGTTTAAAGTGCTCACACTACAGGTATGACTTTACTGCACAGTGAACTCTTCGTAGGGTGACCAGACAACAAGTGTGAAAAATTGGGACGGGGGTGAGGGGTAATAGGAGCCTATGTAAGAAAAAGACCCCAAAATCAGGACTGTCCCTATCAAATCAGGACATCTGGTCACCCTAACTCTTCACAAGTTAGCTTAGCTCTGCGAAAGCAGCCATGCTGCAAAATAACACAAGCTACACGCAGTGGTCAAGTTAGCAGCTGAGGGTGTTAGGCTAACACCAGCTACACCGATACTGACTTGGACTCTTAATACATTCCATGGGAGGCGTACCCGAGCCCATTTATCCACTGATGCTCTAAAAACTCCCACACCCCAATCTGGGTCTATACTGGTTAGGTGATATGTACGTATCTCTTCATCCTTCTAACAGATACCTGAAATCTCTCAGAACTCAAGCCGGACCTCAGATGTACAGTACCTTCCCTCTTCACCTGTGTATATTTAATTTTAAACATTAACTTGAATAAAAATGTTAAATCTGTACTTCTTGACGGGCTAGCCAACTTGAGTTAAAAGCATCACCACACTGAGCTAAGCGGTTTTGCATGTGGACAGGGCAACACTTGAGTTATAACTGTTTAACTGCAATGAAGACAAGCCCCAAGCATCCCCAGATTTGAAAGCCTGGGTGTTAGTGCCAGGGGTTTTTACAGGGCCTTCACTGGCTCAAAAGAGCTTGAATTTTTCTTAAGCCTGCAGGGCACAGTACAATATCTATCTATATACTTAAGACTTTTGTTTGAGGGCTGGGAAACTTATTTATAGACTTACTAAAGATGGGGTGACTATTTAATATTTGCTGTATGCACCGTGCAGTATTTTAACTACATACATGAGCCCAGAGACAGTGGCATAGGGATCATACTTAAAAACTGAAAATAACTAAAACAAAGATATGCTATCAACAAGCTTGGCTATAAATTAGATAGAATGTTTTTGCCACCTGTGTGTCAGAGAGCATTGTGATGAGGATGGAAGGTTTGTTGTTGACAAAGCACCTTGGAAGACAGTCCAGAGAAGAAAAAGAAAAAGAAAAAAAAAAAAAAAGACATTGCTGACAGAGCAAAACATGCAGGGCCCACAAGGTACAGATGACTTGAAGTGCTAGATGCATTTGTTTTCTTTTTCCAGCAGTTCCCTAGAAGGAGCAAATGCCCCTATACAGTGTAAGAGGAGTAGAAATAAGCTGAACAAGCGGGAGCCCCTGTCTAAATAACACAACAGATCGAGATGACAATATAGCAGATAATTCTGGTAAACACCATTGCAAGAACTTGAATTAAAACTTGTGAACAGATATGTCACTCATTAATTTCAAGTAGCAAGGGCTTGCTCCAAAACAAAAAAAAAACCACAAGCCTTGCAACACCTGTTTTAATTTAGCATCGACTGGATCTCAAATTCGGTCCTGTACCCGTTTTCAGTGTAAAAGTGTGAAACAGTGTATTCCCGCATATCCAGTTTGTTCTGACTACCTAGCATTTATCAAGCTAGCATGGCATAGAAATAGAGGTTGCAGCTTCTGAAACAGCACAAACAGCTATTCTCCCTCAGTGCTGTACGTGAACATTTATTTTACCTGATGGAGTTTTCCCCCTCACTCTTCCACAAACTAATGCAATGTTATGTAGGTGATCTCATCGGAACACTCAAACGATCCAACGTATTCACTTGTTTAGAGCACTGCAAGCCCTGAGCGAAAAGGTGCAGATTTCGCTCTCACTTTCTGTCTTCTATACCCTTTATGTACAGTCAAGGTTTAGTGACAGTCTGGGCCTCTCCAAGAATGACAGTGATATCCTTTGGCCAAGGCTGGATAATGCCCAACAATACTCTTTACAAACATAATACCACACCAGAACTTGGGCCCTCCCTCCTCCCCCAAACACACGCCAAACAAAACTGCTATTATTACAGGAAACACGAACTAAATAGCTGCTTTTATGGTCCCAAGAGCATAGGATGTTTCCTTTCAATATATTTTGTTTAACGTTTACAAATGGGCTGATTCAGCAGCACAGAATACAAACAGCAGACACATGGCAGCCCGATTACTCCCTCGGTAACATTTTTCAATCAGGGACAGCAAACCACCATCATCATCCCATAACAAACAGCCTCCTCAGATTGTGACACCCCCTGGCTTTCCTAACCCGCCTCGCCCCTAAATTAGCAGGCTGCCGTTTGCAACATTTCCCCTGCTTTGACAGTGTCCCACGCTGGGTGTCAGTGACAGCCTACGCATTCATGCACCCAGCTCCAGCGCGCCCAAATGCAGACAGGCCCTGCAGCTTCGGGGCACAGGCAGCACCACAGTGGCACTGCCAGGGGAGGGGCAGCCTTTCCCCATTCCTATCTGGGCCAAAGGGAGGGGGGGAATCTCTCCTAGAGGCATGGGAGATGGGAAAGAGGGAGAGAGAAGGGCAGATTAAGGAGAAGAGGAATAAAAGAGGAACAGAGAGAAAGGTAGAAGAGAAGGGGGCAAAGGAAGGAGAGCAGAGAAAGGGCAGACGGAAAGGGGGCAGAGGGAGAAGGAAAGGGGGCAGAGAGAAGGAATGGGGCAGGGGGATGAACACGGGCAGGGGACAGAGAGAGAAGGAATGGGGCAGAGGGATGAACACGGGCAGGGGGCAGAGAGAGGGGGAATGGGGCAGAGGGATGAACACGGGCAAGGGGCAGAGAGAGGGGGAATGGGGCAGGGGGATGAACACGGGCAGGGGACAGAGAGAGGAGGAATGGGGCAG